>NC_135420.1:29455956-29755956 GCF_051991245.1 Festucalex cinctus | reverse complement strand
CGCCCACTTTGGTCATGGCGAAGGCGGCCGACACGCTGAGCGGGGACAGGAAGAGGTTGGCGTCGGCGCCGCGACCCAGCGCCGCCTGGCGGTACAGCGCCAGCGCGAAGCGGCCGTTGGCGGCCGACAGCTCCCACACGCGCCGGTCGGTGGCCTCGGGGACCGGGTCCTCCTCGGAGGGGGCGGCGGCGGGGGGCCCCCGGTAGACGCAGACGGGCTCCGGGCCCAGGTCCTTGGCTTTGATGCCGCACGGGCCCTCGGGGGCCGAGCCCCACGCCAGAGACAAGACGCTTAGGAGAAGGAGCCCATCGGAAGAGCCCATCCTGCGCACGGACAATCGGCGAGCGTTTCTAAAGAAACCCGTCGAAAAAAGTGCACACTTGAACAATCCTTTTTCAAAAGAGACATCATCCTCGCATCGTTCCATTTTCGCTCGCGGCGGTGCTGGAGCCTATCCCAGCCGGCATGGGCCACACCCTCATTAAAATGACAAGTTGGAAAAAAAGGATCTCCAACAGGGTCAGCAAAATCAGAAGCAAAAAAAAAACAAAAAAACTTCCATTTTTCAGACATTCATTTTTAGACTTTTTGGCAATTTTTTTGTATTTCTTCTTTTGTTTTGGGACATTTTATGGCTACATTTTCTTTACGGCCTTATCTTAAATTCAGTTTTAGACTTTATGGATATTTTTATGGTCATATTCCTCATTTTTTCTCTTTTGTTTTTGGACATTTCCCAGCTGCCTTTTGAGCATTTTCTTACTGCCTTTAAAAAAACAAGTGAATCCAAGTAAAAGTTAGTCAGGTGTCAGATGTTGCATTCGGCTGTCGGGGTCGTCGTATGCGCGACCGCAACATCACGTCGGCCTGCCGTCATTTCCGGGCCAACAAGGCCAAGTTGCTGCTTGAAAATCTTTCTTCTAATCAACAGCACAAAGATTTCAACCATCCTTTTTCCGAGCCCAAATGCAAACGTGAGGAACGCGTTGAAAGGAAAATCTCGCTGACGTTTTGGAGTCGAGCAAAACGCAAAAGTTTGATTTCTTACCTGAGCAGATGATGTCCGTGTGCACGCGTGCCTCTTTTGGCTTTGTGTGTGTGTGTGTGTGGAGCGCAGGTCAGTGACCTGGGCTGTCCAAACATCACTTTGACGACCTTTGAACCTTTGCCAGTACTTCCTGTGATTTTGTTTTTTTCTTCTTTTTTTTTAAACTTCATTACAATTTAAATAACAAACATGGCAGCAATAATGTTTTTCTTTGCATGTATCAAAACAACTTCATGTGAAATTATACAGGATGCAACGCTTCCATTTCCACTCGGACCTGGAAGGAAGGAAGGAAGGAAGGAAGGAAGGAAGGAAGGAAGGAAGGAAGGAAGGAAGGAAGGAAGGAAGGAAGGAAATAGAGAAGGAAGGAAGGAAATAGAGAAGGAAGGAAGCTTATTCCTTGAAGCCCCAAAAAGTCCAAATCAGATGTTTTACTTCTGCCGTCAGTTCTTATCATTCCTGGTGGCCACTTGTGTTGTTGGAAAAAGAAAATATTCTAAATTGAAGAATCATATGCAAATGTATTTCGTGTAACAGTTAACTACAGACTTATTTTTTTTTCCAGTGGTGTCATTAGCATGTAGCATACATCAACAGCTGCTTTGTGAAATCTCAATTCTGGTTGCATGCTGGTGCTGCTGAGTTGAAAGGAGCCGTCAACTCCATCCGTGGCCATCTGAGCTGTTGCTAGGCAACTATTCGCACTTTGGCAGTGCTTACGTCAGAAACGCTTCTTGGGAGGAGCAATATGGCGGCTTCAAAAGTCTTGGCCGTTCGCTATCCAGTCATATATATAGATCGGTGTGGCTGACTTTTTGGCGCCCTCTAAAGGTTGAATGCATGACAACATCCCATAATAGGCTTGGCTGATCTTCTAAGGAAGAAAAACAAGTTGAGCAAGTGATGCAAGACGTTTTGACAAAAACATTTTCATTTGACAAAAATCATCAAGAAAACATACAAAAGTATCAAAAGTCAGCATTGCTTGAAACTTGGCAGACGGAAGAACACGAAGGCACACTCGCTTCCTACGTGCGACCAATCCCAATCCAGTCGACGTGTTAGCTGCGTTGCTGAAAGATGTTGAAAGAGGAAACGGGAAGTCGAGCACAAAAGCACCGAAGGACGCCACGCGCAGCGGGGCGGCCATCTTGGATCACTCGCTCGCACGTGTTTTTGTCTTCTTGTCAAACGTCCAACATGGCCGACCTGCTGCGCGTCCGCGTGCGTGTCGGATGCGCGAATGCTACATTTGAGGAAGGTGGGAAGTCGGTGGCACTCGACATCCGTTCCAAACGCGTCACCGTCACGTCAATCTCGTTCTTGCAAACAAGTCACTTGATGCCACTTGGACATCATTTGCATCAACTCCAAACATAAACATCTTTGTTGTTCACATTCACCTGGAACACTTTACAGGTCACAAAACCGCCACCGGTGGGAGCAATCTGCCTGCCGATAACGGCAATATTGCCGTATTAAAACATCGTCAGCATGTCACAGTATTAAAAGCAGCGCATTTGTTACAAAAAAAAAAAAAGAAAAAAGTTTCAAATCCACGTGAACGGAAATACTTGTGAAGTGAGTCGAACTCAAATCTGTTAGCAAGTTAGCATTAGAATATGAAGTCTTATTTCAAAAGTTAGATTGATGATATGCCATTTTGTTATGTATAAAAGCACAATTTTGTGATTTTTTTTTTCCCTTTCAATATTGTGACAACCTCCCCATAATATTATGATAATTGTCGTATCGTGATAATATCGTATCGTGATGTTGGGATAGTTTTCCACCTTCCTCGCATGCAGCACAACACGTGACGCCGGCGGCGGCCATCTTATGTTGCCCGCCGAACTTCAATCCATCGTTTTTCACGTGTATTTTCCGCGCGCACGGTGAAAATGTCAGCGTGTGTGGCAAGAAGAAGATTTTGAGAATTTTCATCAGTCAGAAAACGATGAAAAATGGATCAACGTTCCCTTCTGAGGGATCACAAGCGATGAAATGAAACCAAATGTCAACTTGACCTCCGTCAGTCACGCTTGACCTCTCGGAGATCCCGCAGTGGGAACGAGCGACGCCATTTTGCGTCTTTGGGAAGATTTGGCGACTCCCGACGGAGAACCTGCCGCCGTCTCCGTCAAACGCGCGCTCGACACGCCGTTGGCGGCCAAAAGTGGTCCGTGACAGCGGCAACACAAGATGGCCGCCCACCTCCTCCTCCTCCTGCCGCCAGTTGTCCAGTCGTATATACGAGGTCGTGCAGAACGGAGTCAATTTGCGCTCACACCTGGCAGATGTTGTAGTAGACGGTGTGCGCGTGCGCCTCAAACGCCACCTGGCCGTCCTTGTGCGTGTGCACGTGCGTCATGGGCACGTCCACGCACACGCCGCCGCGCTCGTGCGTGCCGTACGACGGGACGCTCTGCGGGGAGAAACACAACAGTTTGACGGCCTTTTACATGCTTGACGTGCGCTCGTCTCCAAAATCGACAGCTTTCGTCAGCAATAAATATGCCGTTCAGAAGAAAAAGCGCAATATTGCACTTTAAACACAAATATGAGCAAGAAAATGGAGCGGAAAAAAAAGAATAAAAGCAAAACTTTGGCAGTACATCGGACCAAAAGCTGAAAAATGAATTCTCTATTTGGTTTGTTTTTAAACATGACACGAATCGAAAACCAACAAACAAACAAACAAACAAACAAAAAAAACAAATCTGATGTCACAAAACCTGGACAACAATTTGATAAAAATCAATTCAAGTTGAACAAAAGTGGATCAAATTGAGGTTGAGCGTAAAAAAAAATCAAAAATAGTTTCTTCACTCTGCCTGAACCGGAAAGTACCACCGCGTATTAGGGCCATGTATAAATACATATATATATTTTTTTAGAGGGCGGGGCAATATGCCGAGAACAAAAGTCGCAAATTTGTGACTTTCTAAAGTCACAAATTTGCAAGAAGAAAAATACTTTGTGACGAAAAAAAGTCTCAAATTTGCGACCTTAGAAATTGCCACTTTCAAATTTACAACTCGTAAATTTGCCTCTTTATAAAGTCTCAAATTTGTGACTTCCTAAAGTGGCAAATTTGCGAGAGAAAAAAAAAAATCATAAATTTGCAACTTTCTAAAGAGGAAAATTTGCGACTTGTGAGTTTTTTCTCGCAAGTCTGCCATTTAATAAACCTGCAAATTTGCCACTTTCTAGAGTGGCAAATTTATGAGGTTTTTTTTTCTCACAAATTTGCCACTTTAGAAAGTTGCAATTTTGCCACTTTCTAGAGTGGCAAATTTACACATTTTTTTTTGTTTTCTCATAAATTTGCCGCTTCAGAAAGTGGCAAGTTTTTTGTCCCCGCCCTCTAAAAAAACCCAAAAATGTCGACATGACCCTCCATGGCGCCGTCGTGGGAAGGAATTGCTGCTGATTGAGTGTAAATGAATGCAAATGTTTTTGTCAAGCTTTTTTTTTTTTTTTTTTTTAGTCTGGCCTGATAATGAAGCGTCACACGTGTGCCGACTGCGTTGGCGTGCGTGCGTACCTTTCCCTCGCCGCTGAGGGGGAAGTCTTTGCGACACAGGTGTGCGACGATGCCCGCCGCCAAGGCGTCGCCCAGCACGTTGACCATGGTGCGAAACCGGTCCCTGCGTGCACACGCGTACGACGTCAACGTCACGTGAACCCGCTCAACGCACGCACGGCGCCGATGACCTACAGGATCCAATCGATGGCCACGATGAGCGTGATGTCATCGGGGGGCAGGCCCACGGACGTCAGGACGATCACCATGGTAACCAGTCCCGCTTGAGGGATGCCGGCCGCGCCGATGCTGGCGGCCGTGGCGGTGATGCTGGCGGGCGCACAAACGGCGTCACGCGAGTGGGCGGGCGGCCCGGCGGCTCGGTTTGTCTTTTACCTGATGGTGACCAGCTGTCCAAAGTCCAGCTCGTAGTCGTTGACCTGCGCGATGAAGATGGCGGCCACGGCCTCGTAGAGCGCCGTGCCGTCCATGTTGATGGTGGCGCCCACGGGCAGCACGAAGCGGGCGATCTGCCGGTCCACGTGGCACTTCTCCAGGAGACACTTCATGGTGATGGGCAGCGTCGCCGAGCTGGACGCACGCACAAAACGGCGTCACACACTTTTTGCCAGCGTCGGGAATTTTCTGATGCTTCAGCTTGAGACCTCAATATGAACAAATCGTATGTCGATAGAACACTGATGAACAATTTCCATTTGATATGCCTGTGAAGAAAAGTGTGAAATATTTGGGGATTCCCGTTCCAAAAAACTTCTACTTTGGACTACTTCCAAACCTCGAGGATCCAAAAAGCAACGTTAACCTTTAACATGGTTGACTGGAGGCAAGTGCCTCGACTTCCTGTCGACAACTTCCTATTGGCCGACAGCAACACCACCCAATTGACACTGACTGCATGGCGGACGTAACATGCGAGCTAGCATGTTAGCTAGCTTCCCTCACCCCAAAAAACCTGAAACCTAGCGGAGCGAGACGCCTCGTGTCATTTCTTCAGCTTCAGTCCGGGAAAAATAGAACGCTACCATCTCGAAAACGCGCCCCTTGTGACCCAGATGACTGAGCTTGACCCCGACGACGAGAGCAGCGCGACTGACCTGGAGGAGGTGGCCAGCGCGATGACCAAGGCCTGCAGCAGGCCGCGGATGAAGGTGAAGGGGTTCTTCCTGGTCAGCAGGAAGTAGAAGAGGGGCAGCAGCAGCAGGCCGTGCACAAACAGGCCGGCCAGGACCGTCACGCCGTACCAGCCCAACTTGCGGCCCAAAGTGCTGGGATCCTGCATGTCCAGGATCTTGCCCGCCACCAGGAAGACGATCCCGAACGGGAAGTACCTGGAAGGGGATTTTATTCCATTAGCGCGCTAGCGTCTGTTAGCGTGGTTAGCAGCAATGTTGCCAATATTAACTCATTCACTCCCAACCAAGTGTTTTCCTGGATTTTGACTGATTTTTCAAGGCCCGTGAAATATTATGTTCTATAGCTATAAAAATATGGAACATACCAATAGAGAGACTAGAGTCTCTTCTATTATCAGGGGTAAAAGTATATTCCGATCTGTTTCCACTGTGCAGCAATTAGCAATAGAACATGGCTAAGTTTCATCGTTTTTCACAATTCTGCTTAGAACTGTGGAAAAACTGTGGGAGTTTTAACATGGCCTGGTTGATCTCTTATACTCTGCTGCCACTCAACCATTTTCTGCAGTAGAGAGACTGCATAAAAGCCTTCTCTATGCTCTGGCATAAAAACAAACAAAAAAAAACTTATAAATACGTCTTTGGGACACTTAAGACATTTAAAATATGCCGTATTTATACGTTTTTGGGAGCTAATGAGTTAATATGCTAGCATTGCTAGCATCTGTTAGCATGGTTAGCAATGCTAGCATCTGTTAGCAATACTAACATCTGTTAGCAATGCTAGCATATGTTAGCAATGCTAGCATAATGCTAGCATGTGTGAGCAATGTTAGCTTCTGTTAACAATGTTAAGCAATGCTAACAATGTTAAGCAATGCTAGCATCTGTTAGCAAGGTTTCCAGGTGGCCTCGCCGGCAAACGCTCACCACACGGCGGCGTTGATGATCTTCATGACGCACTCGTTGATGCACTGACACACGTTGACCAACGGTGCGCCTCGTTCGCCCATCCTGCCCAGCAACAGACCTGCAATCACGCACACACGCATCGACAAAACAAACGACTCAGTCCTCATCTCATGTCTGCCCTGAAGAAGTTTGAGAGATGTCCTGAAGATGTCACCACGGTCTTTGAAATGATTTGGCGGTTATGATCACTGATCTGAATTGATGAATTTTGAGTTGGCGAGGCGGCCATATTGCTCCTCCCAAAAAACATTTATCGGCATCTGATCCTATACATTTGACAGTGTCCAAATTGTCGAACGTTTGAGACGGTACTTGGCAGAAACGTCAGCGTAAATGTTGGTGGGCGTGGCCACCGCGCGGCATCCTCATCACTCACCCATGGTGGCGGAGAAGATGACGATGCCCAGCACGTTCATCTGCTGGCTGCTTCCCGGACTCGTCTTGTACGTCACCTCGGGCGCCGGCGTCAGCTCCAGCACTACCGTGCGACCTTTGACCTCCGCGTCGCCGGGCACCACGTACACAAAGTTGGGCGTCAGCGTCCGCGTGGGCACCTTCAGGATGGGCACCAGGTCCGTCTTGTACTGAACATGCAAAACGGCCGGCGTGAGAGCGGCACTCCGATCGGTTGGCCGGTCGGCGGGACGACGCTCACCTGTTGGAACGTGGCCTCGATCAGATTGGACGGCACCATGTTCCTGCGGGCGGAGCAAGCGAGACGCGGCGGCCCGCACGTGAGAGATCAGCGGCGCTAGAAGCTAAGCCGGCACGCGGCTAAAAATACGCCCGTTAGCTTGCCGCTAATTGGATTCGCGTTTGTACGCACAAACGCGCTCACGTGCGTGCGGTTGGCATGCTGGCGCGCGCCCACTGATCGATAATGACTGGCTAGCCGATAGGCCGAGACTTTTGAAGTGGCGCGGCGGCCATATTGCTCCTCCCAAGAAACGTTTCTTGCCATCATTTACAGTATCAAACATTTAAGACAGCATGATTTATCTTATAAATGTATTAAACATAAACAAGAGGACTTTTGACATTTTACATCTTGCCTTAAATACATGTAGAAATGATATGCTTTGTGATGTTTAAGGAACTGAGCGATCAAAGAAAAAGACAAATGTTCATTGTTAACTAGTTCAAAAATAGTGAGCACCCAGCCACAACCCTAAACTAAGTGCCGACGAGTCTCATCTGTACGCGTACCATATCCTTTATTTCTATCCAGTCGTAGTCTGCTGGCGAGGTGGGAGTAACAAGATGGCCGCCCTGTGGCTTCAACGTCTCGCACTGGCGCGGATCCCGTCACATATGCGGGTGAGTGGGCGAGGAGCGCGTCGGGCAGGTGCGCACCTGATGAGGTCGAGGAGGGCGTCGGCCGAGGTCATGACGGGCCCGCCCCCCAGCCGGTTGCTGTCCATGTCGGTGCCCACGCCCGGCTTGATGAGCAGCACCAGCGTGATGCCCACCACCACCGCCATGAAGGTGGTCCACAGGTAGTACGTCACCGTCAGCACGCCCATGCGGCAGCACGCGCGCGACTCCATCGACGACAGGCCCGACATCAAGCTGCGCGCACACGCACACACGCACGCACACACACCAGGGTTATTATACTTTTGGAATTTTTCCTTTGACTTTTGTTTTTTAAATGGAGTTGGTTTTAATGCATTTTCAGGGTGCTTCTGTTTTAATAAATGCTTAGTTCGAGTTTAGTTACGTCAATTTCAGTATTAGTTTTCGATTTAAAAAAAAAAAGGATATTACTTGTCCGCCATTTTGTTTTTTACTTTTCATCTTTCGACATGCAGCCTCATGCAAGGAAGAACTATCAAGTTTCAGTGGTGTGTCGCTTTAAAAAAAAAAAAAAAAAAACGTGCCAGTGTGTCCTAGTTAGTCCCAAGGCCGAAGCATGAGGATCTGTTCTAAAAATAGCTCATCAGTGATGAGACATTGTGACTTACGAAGAAGAAGGATGCTCACATTTATTCATTGTTTTTATTTTTGTTTTTATTTTTGTTTGTTTGTTTGTTTTAGAGCTGGTGATCATACCAAAAAAAAAAATGTGAATATATTTTTTGCTGGCAATTATCATCACATACAAATCCAACATGGCCCTCTTGCCTAGTTTGGACATTTTCATTCATTAGCGTTCATTTTTATTTATTATTTTATTTCATTTTAGTTTTTTCCAATTCACTTATTTTTTTTATACTACCTTTGTTTTTGTTTTGTTTTTATTTTAAATATACAGAGTATTTGTTGAGTACGCGCAAAGTCCCAAAAAATGTATCAATAAAGTGAAGTCATGTTGATTTTCCCAACGATTTGTTTGAGCATCCATCTTGTGTCGGCACGTGCAGGAAAAAAATTCAAAATAGGAAATGAACTCAATGCAAAGGAAGTGACTTTTCAAAATAGAAGATGCACTTTTGTTTTTATTTGATCAAAAACATTTATTTTTTTTTTCAATTTTAGCACGCGCTATTTTTTTCAAGTATAATAACTTTGATGGAAAACACGCACACACGGGCAGGGGGTGTTGATGAGGTGGGCGGGGCTCGGGCAGTCGGTGGGCGGGGCCTACCTGGAGGTGATGAGCGGCAGGATGAGCATCTTCAGCATCCTCATGAGAAGCTCGCCAGGGAAGGAGAAGTAGATCTTGGCCTGCGTTTTCAAAACAAAAGACGACTTTCACAATAAAAGCCGGAAGAAAACGTCAACGTCGCTCGTCAACAAACGTTTAACAATCAACATCAATTCCATCCGTCTAGAAACGGACGAGCGGATGGATAGTGATTCAGACTAAGACCTTAATTGACATCCTAAGCCCCGCCCACAAGCATTTTGTAAGCTAACGGTGCCCTCCACCGATTCCCAGAACCACTTGAAGCAATGCCAAAATGTAAGCAGAGCTGCAGTGCTGGCACAATTGCGTCAACAAGTGTCTGTTTGCGGCAACATTTTTGGTATTCATCTTACCAGGGTTCATCTTACCAGAAGGCTCCGCCCCTAAAAGCGTCCGACGTGGCCGTGGCATGTCAATGAGATCCTCTCCGATTGGGGGATTTGGAAGAACCCTTGCCAATTACACACCAATGAGTTGCGCACCTCAGACCGCTTCTTTAAAACACATACTTTTATTTTGTAGCAAGGGTGGTGGGAGGAAACCGTGTGTGGAAGTTGTCACGGGATTTGACAGGAAACAGGACAGATTAGGCTCCGCCCCCACTTTCCCACCCAATCAGTGCCCTCAGCCACTGATTGTTGTCTTGTCCAGATGTGTCTCGTGATGTCAATTAGTCTTGCGTCTCCACCTTCCTGTCTGAGGCCGCCGTTGACGCGAAAGCCCGTTTCAACGTATCCGCACAAGTTTCTGACCGTTTGGGCAGAGTGGAAAGATTTCAAAAAGGTGCCCCGTACGTTCCAACGTGGAAACCATTAGCAATTCCTCAAGTCATGACGTCATTCTGTCACCACTGCGCACAAACCGCCAGCCTGCCAACAACAATGGCGGATAGCCGTGTCGTTGTGGTCGTTTGCGCAACCTCCTTAGCTTGTTTAGGCTTTGACAGCAAAATATTTTGCGTGGTGATGTAATACTTGAATCACGCGGCATTGCCACTTCTTCTGTCTTGTTTGCCTCACTGATCTCTATCTATTACTGGATAGCCCATACACGCTTGTGCAAGCCGTTGAATGCACAGGGCAGCCATCTTCCTCCCTCCTCCCATCGCGCAAGCAGACGACTGTTTAAAGTACTTTGAAGAGCCCTTTTGATTTGATGGCCCCATGTTGTTTCGACCAAAGTACTGTCTCAAATGTTGACTCATTTCGATAGTGTCATGTATCGGATTGTATGCCAGGAAACTTTGGGAGGAGCAATATAGCTGCCTCCTGGGTTCCGTTAACTCCTTGTGGCAGCGCTACAGCGCCACTCCAGGCTTGGCATAGATATTACAGTCATGAAACATTCTCAGTGTCTTCGTTTGAACACTCGCAAGTCTTAGTACAAGATTTGTTTGAGGAACCAAGACGGCTTTTGTTTCCGTTGTTTTACTCAATATCTCGCACTTGGATTTGGATGATGGACTTTGTTGTTGTTGTTTTTGCCTGCCAGTCAGTTTCGGTTTGATGGAAACATCTTTGGACGTCGCCTCTGCCTCCTCGCGGTGCATTTGGGTTCTCCACCTTCCCTCAACCTCACATTGCAAAAACCTTCGGAACATTTCCACCATTAGCTGTTTTTGTGCATGGAGTTAATTGAACCCGATGGAAAAAAAAAAAGGCATCAATTGAAGCGACATCGCAAGTTACAACACTGGGCAGGCAATCCATAGTGGGTTTCCCCAATCCTGGTCCCGCCCGTAAGACCGGAGTCCTCCTGCAGGTTTTCCCGTCCTCCAACACACCTTCCTCATCACCTCGTCAGCAAGCTCTACGGAAGCAATCCTGATCTTTCCAATGCGCTGCTTTGGACGACGGAAATATTCAAAACCGGCAGGACCGGGATCGGCGAAGTCCGACAAAGGATTTCAATTCTCTTGTTCAGCTTCTCGCATATTATGCAATCGTTCACTTCAAATCTACAATTGATGATAGTCGAGTCTTATCTGGCCCTGCGATTGGCTGGCAACCAGTCCAGGGTGTCCCCCGCCTACTGCCCAGAGCCAGCTGAGATAGGCGCCAGCACCCCCGCGATCCTTGTGAGGAATAAGTGGTCAAGAAAAGGGATGGATGGAGTCTTATCTGCTCTGGTGGCAACACCTTGCGTACAATGAAGACGCTTCCGGATTGGCCAGAGGAATAAAGAAAGACATTTCAAGGTTGAAATGTGAACGTTCTCACGCTTAAAAGGCGTGAAAGTTTTCACTCAGCTTTGAGTTGCGTCTTTGTGGTTACCTGCGTGGAGAGCTGCGTGCCCCTCAGCACGAAGCCCAGCGTGCATCCGCTCAGCACGGCCGCCACCGACAAGGTGAGGAGGCCGTTCCTCTTGGCGAAGCGGTGCAGCGCCAGGCGGGCGTCGCCGCCGAAGCCGGCGCGCAGGAGACCCTTGGCGCGCTCCGCCCACCCTACTCCGTCTGCGCGGAACGAGCGCTCGGAGCGAGCGTCGTCCTCCTCGCCGCCGCCGCCGCCGCCGGCCAGCAGAAGCTCGTCCATGACCCAAGCGGGAAAACCGGCACGCGACTGGCGGGAAGTCGCTCGCTCGCTCGGGGAAAAGGAGGAGCCGGATTAAGGCAGATGCAGTCTTAGCGCCGCTTAAGAGGCTTAGGTAGCGTCAGGTTGGGAGCGCGCTCGCACCCTTCTTCCTCTGCGGACCGCTTGGGTTCAGAGGTCAACTCGGGCTCAGGAGACTTGCGAGCGTCTTCAAGGACATCGGGTGACCCGGGATCGGCTTTTCAGGCGCCACAGAAGAAACGCGTACTCCTCACAAGGGTCGTGGGGTTGCTGGAGCTTATCCCAGCCGGCTTCGGGCAGTAGGCGGGGGACACCCTGGACTGGTCGCCAGCCAATCGCAGGGCACACAGAGACCAACAACCATCCTCACTCACAAGCACACCGACGGAGCACTAAATGAACCTGCCATGCGTGTCTTTGGAATGTGGGAGGAGACCGGAGTACCCGGAGAAGACCCACGAAGGCACGGGGACAACATGCAAACTCCACCCGGGAAGGTCCGAGCCTGGACTCGAACCCGAGTCCTCAGAACTGGGAGGCGGATGTGCTCACCACCCAAAGTAAAATAATAATAATAATAAATAATAACAAGCACTGTCGTCTGTGCTGCTTTGAAGACCACTTTTTTTTTCATTTATCACTCAGTTCCTTTGACCCCAATACTAGATTTGGCAGAGGCATCTTTTGTTGAATTACAGTTAGAATTCTTTAATTAAAAAAAATCTATGTTTATCTGTAACATGTTTCTTCCTGTAGCTACTAAACATCATGAAGCATATAATTTATACATTTAAGGCAAGTTGTAAAAAGTCCTCTTGTTTATGTTCAACAAATTTAAAACACCATAAATCATACTGTTTCTACTAAGTACTGTCTCAAATGTCCTCCAATTTGGATATTGTAAATGCGAGAAAAGTTTCTTGGGAGGAGCAATATGGCGGCCTCGCGACGCTCTGTGACGTCATAACCATGCGCCGGTAAACTGTTGCTCGCTGCGCTTTGCCGAGCGGAAGAAGGAAGGAGTGTCAGTCAGTCAGTCAGTCAGTCAATACAGCGGCAACAGCAAATTGAATACTGATTGATTGATAGATTCCAAAGCATCTCGAGCTTCCCCACGTTTGGTAAGACACACAATTGTCTGCTTTGCATTTAGCTCGGCACTCGGCAGGCGTCCTTCTCACCTGGACGGCGTGACACAACAAATGCTCTCCATTAGCCGGTTAGCTGCTAGCTCGCTCGGCGCGTGGCCTTGCTAGCATGTTTGCTTGTATGGACAACCTGATTCCAATCAAGCCGATTTCCTTTCGCGAGCACAACATCGGCCACGAACCTTCCGAATATTCGGCCAACGTCATTTGGCGAACGCCGGCTTCTTGCTTTCTGTCAGCTTCCATGAAAACGTTGTAAGTTGCTGTGTTGAATTTTGTCGCGGTCTGTGGTTTAAAACCGTCAAGTCGACGTTATCAGATTTTTTTTTAATGGACGATTTCAGTGAGCTCAGTCTAGTGGAAAAACGGTGGAAATTAACCTTTTTGTTTTTTTGTCTAACTTGTTAAAACAAGGACGGGCGAGTCCACATTTGATGTTTAAACTTGAGTTTGAAACTCCCATAACATGTCGAGTGGGCGGGGTTGATTACCCGAGCAATTGATGACATCATCAATTGTAAAAAGGTTGGAAAGTGACGTTGTGATGATGTCATTTTGTTCATGAAATTGTTTATTGAATTTTTTTGTGAGTTTTAGTGAACTAAAATCACCTTGATCTAAGTGAGCGCTCAAAAGGTCAACGAGTCATGGGGACCTGATGGCGTGCATCTTGATTGATTGATTGATTGATTGATTGGATACCAATGTGAAGTGTGCATTTGAACATGCAACAATTTGAGTCCATGAAATCCACTTCCTTATGATGACAGACGTGTTTGTCTGTTTGTTGCTGCGGCAGCTGTCAAAGTTGAGGGCGAGCGCTTGCGCGGCGTCCGCCGGTGCCGCCATGGCCGACAACAAGCGTCTGGCCTTCTCCATCATCCGCTTCCTCCATGAGCAGCTGCAGTCCGGCAAGCTGTCGTCCGGAGCGCAGGAGAGCCTGGAAGGTGAGTCGTCGTCGTCGTCGTCGTCGCCGTCGGCGGCAGCGCCGCCGTCGGTCGCCGTCGGTCGCCATCCTTCTCCAGCGTCTGCCCTCCGCAGTGGCCGTCCAATGCCTGGAGACGGCGTTCGAAGTGTCGACGGACGACCAGAGCCTCGCCGTCCCGCTGACGTTATCGGAGATGTTCGCCGCCGCCACGCGACACGACTCGGTGAGTGACGCCTGCCGACGCGTCGTCACGATTGGCCGCCGTGTTTTCATGAGGGGACCTCACGATACGATAAACGATATGACGATTTATCAATTTATTGATCATCAATGATAAAACTACTCAAGACATGAATGGTGTTTTTTCAATGAGAAAATCGTTTGTTTTTGCACCATCACTCATTCAAACACATTATTCAAACTGGTGTTTTTTTGTTTTCGTTTTTGTTCAACAAAAGTCTTCTTTTAAGAGGAGACGTCTTTTGGTCAACACATTTTTGTCTTTCTTGAACACAATTTTCATCCAAAATGCTTCATTTTATAAACTGACACAGCATTTTTTGTGTAACATTGCAAAAGTAAATCGATAAAAAGACTTCAATATGCAATCGATATGAATATTCCTCCGAAATTGTGTGCTTGAAAAAGTCTGAACATAAAATCTGTTTTAAAAACTGAAAATCTAATCCACGTTTTTCATCGAAATGTTTGCAAAAGAATCATTTGCTGGACAGATAAACACAAGTCAAAGTGCGCTGATGTCGTCGTCTTCTTCTTCGCCTCAAGACTTGCATCCATTTCCCGCCACTATTATGAGGCGCCCCCCCTAGTGGCCTGCCAAGTCATTGCTCAATAACGAATTGTCAACGGCGCCCTTGGAGTGGCTGCGTATTGACGACATACTTGGGAGGTGCATCAATAATCCATCATGAGACAAAGTATCAGGATTCGTGGAGATATCGATATCGATATCGATATCTAATCGTCACGCCAGAAAACGCAGCAGAAAGGATGAAATTGCGAGGCCAACGTTTCTGTTTTGTGTGTTGGTGCGTAGCAGTCGCAGGTGAACAACAATTCGGCTTCCTTGGCGGTGAGCGAGGATCAGCAAGCCGAGGCCGAGAGACTCAAGACGGACGGTACGTGAACGCACACGCGTGGCGTCGCGCCACACGCGGCGTCCGTGACGCGTGTGCGTGTCTCGCAGGTAACGATCAGATGAAGGTGGACAACTACGGCGCCGCTGTGGAGTTTTATTCCAAAGCCATCGCCATCAACCCTCACAACGCCGTCTACTACTGCAACAGGTAGTGCCGAGACACGCCCACCCGCCTTTAACCTTCCCGTCTGGCCGGCGATGTCGTTCGTTCGTTCGCCGATAATCTTGATTTGTCCACAAGTTGGATTGCGCTCCAAATCTGCTGGCTTCCATTTTTTGATTTCAATGTTTGTCATGGACGGATGCGAGTGACGGACGTTTGTGACGGACGTTTGTGACGGACGTTTGTGACGGACGTTTGTGACGGACGTTTGTGACGGATGCGAGTGACGGACGTTTGTGACGGACGTTTGTGACGGACGTTTGTGACGGACGTTTGTGACGGACGTTTGTGACGGACGTTTGTGACGGACGTTTGTGACGGACGTTTGTGACGGACGTTTGTGACGGACGTTTGTGGCGGACGTTTGTGACGGATGCGAGTGACGGACGTTTGTGACGGACGTTTGTGACGGACGTTTGTGACGGACGTTTGTGACGGACGTTTGTGACGGACGTTTGTGACGGACGTTTGTGACGGACGTTTGTGACGGACGTTTGTGACGGACGTTTGTGGCGGACGTTTGTGACGGACGTTTGTGACGGACGTTTGTGGCGGATGCGAGTGACGGACATTTGTGACGGATGCGAGTGACGGACGTTTGTGACGGACGTTTGTGACGGACGTTTGTGACGGACGTTTGTGACGGACGTTTGTGACGGACGTTTGTGACGGACGTTTGTGACGGATGCGAGTGCCGGACGTTTGTGCCGGACGTTTGTGCCGCACAATGACGGACGTTTGTGACGGACGTTTGTGGCGGACGTTTGTGGCGGATGCGAGTGACGGACGTTTGTGACGGATGCGAGTGACGGACGTTTGTGACGGACGTTTGTGACGGACGTTTGTGACGGATGCGAGTGCCGGACGTTTGTGCCGGACGTTTGTGCCGCACAATGACGGACGTTTGTGCCGGATGTTTGTGGCGGACGTTTCAGGGCGGCGGCGCTCAGCAAGCTGTCCAATTACGCGGGGGCGGTGCAAGACTGCGAGCGCGCCATCGCCATCGACTCCAACTACAGCAAAGCTTACGGCAGGATGGGGTGAGCAAAAGCAACTTTCAATTGCGGCGCAAGCCGGCAAAAAAACGATGGAAAGAAATGAAACAAGAAAAATTGCGTTTCATTCGCAAAATATCATCACATGAAAAATGATTTTATTAATTTTTTTACGAGAATTATATGGACACTATTGTAAGCCGTGTGTGTGTATATATATATCAAAAAAATATCAATATTGCGATATTGTCCCATGGAAATCCGCATATGGCAAAGTTTGAATTTGATGCTTTGACCCGAATTTGAGCAGAAATATTTGAGACATTTTCAGCAGTGAAAAGTTGATCTTTTGCCCCAAATTCATTTGATAACTTGATTATTTTTCATCTACAATTCCAACTTTTCAAAAGTCTTTTTTTCACTTGTGCTGAGGAAAGAAGTAACGGCCAATCACGTCTCACCTGTTTGATGACATCACCTACTTGCTCAGCTCAGGTGATGTCATCTTCAAGTATTAATTGTAGGTGAAACTGAATGATGTCATCAATTCGTTCTGGACCCAAAAAAGTTTTCCTGCTGGAAACGCTGGAATGACTCGAGCGTGACGTTTGGGCAGGTGATTGCGATCAATCAATTTGAAGCGATTGATTTTCCAGGTTGGCGTTGGCGAGCCTCAACAAGCACGCGGAGGCGCTCGCCTTCTACACCAAAGCTTTGGAACTGGACCCGGACAACGACACGTACAAGTCCAACCTGAAGATCGCACAGGACAAGATGGACGCCGCCGGCGCTCCCGGAAACGTGTGTGTGCGTGCGTGCGTGCGCGCGCGCGCGCGTGTACGTCCTAACGTGCGTGTTTGTCAGGTGGGCGGAGTGGGCGGAGTGGGCGGAGTGGACCTGGCCGGACTGCTCAGTAATCCCGGTTTCATCAACATGGTCAGTTGCCGACAAACTTCATCATCATCATCAATTATTTTCTCATGACTTGATCATGACTCTTGTCAGTCTGAACTGATTGACTGGCAGCCATTTTGACTGAAGCAACTCACGATTTTGATTGAAGGCCCACACGATATCGTCTTCTGTTGTCATCAAAACAAGGAAGATGAGAACAAATTGTTTGTGTTTTGCAGCAATGAAATGCATATTAGAAATTCGAATATGGCGAAATGTCATCATTATTCACAAATCTGCTTTGAATTGTGAGGAAATGGCTTGTTTTGATCTCTTCTACTCTGCTGCCGCCTGCTGGCTGTTTGTTTAATAACTCGTATCGCTTCACCTGTTGTCTGCAGTTGCGAGGCTGCGTCAAAGTTTTCTGTATGCTCCAGCATCAAAAAAGAAAAGGAAAAAAACGTGTCAATATGTCTTTGGGTCACGTTGAAAAGCGAACGTATTTCCACGTTTTTGGGAGCAAACGAGTTGCGAATGAGCACACAAAAGTCAGCATTAGATTGAGTGCAATTTGATTTCAACCCTTTTTTGGAAGCATTTGGTTTGATGATGATGATGATGATGATGATGATGATGATGTCGTGCTTGTTGCAGGCCTCATCGCTGATGACGAACCCGCAAGTGCAGCAGATGTAAGCGAGCGAGTGTGTGTGCGTTTGTGTGCGTTTCCCATTGGCTGGCTGGCTGACCAGCGTGTCCCGAATGTGCGTCAGGATGTCGGGAATGATGTCGGGAGCGTACGGCGCCGCTGGCGGCGGAGGCGGAGCAGCAGCAGGAGGAGCGGCAGGAGGAGCGGCAGCAGGAGCAGCAGCAGGAGCGGCGGCAGGAGCGGCCGCAGGAGGCGTCTCCGGATCGGCACCAAGCGGAGATTTATCCGAACTCATCCAAGCGTGCGTACGCACAAACATTTGTGATTGACACACGTCACGAGGTCGATTCCGTTCCGTTCGTCATCCTTTCAAACGGGCCAACAAATAGCAGCGGGACGTTTTCACATCTGGGATTTGGCTGCCGGCGCGTTCAAGTTGTTTACACCGATTGCGGATTTCCCAAAAAAAAAAAAAAAAGTCTTGCTGGCAGCTCACAAAGTGTCCGTTAGTTCGCCAGCTTGTAAACGTCGTCGTGATTGTCTGCCTGTGAAGGCGCGATGCTAGCTAGCGCGACGATGCTAACGGCTTTGCGTTTTGCATTTGATTTCAGAGGTCAACAGTTCGCTCAGCAGATGCAGCAACAAAATCCAGAACTCATCGAGCAGCTGCGAAGTCAAATACGCAACCGCATGCCGAGCGCCGGCAACGACGAGCAGCCGTGACGCGCGCAAGCAAGCAAGCAAGCAAGGAAGGAAGGAAGGAAGTTGACCATTTGCGCATGAGAGGAAGCTCCACGCTGCGGCTGGCCACGCCTCCTCCAGGAAGCCCCTCCCACTATGCCCACCGCGTGCGTGCCCAAGTCGGTCTTTGAGGCCGAACGATGAACCGATTTGACGTCTCCGCTTTGATTGATGACCACAAACTTGACATTTCAATAAAAATGACACATGATAGCTACGGTTGCACCCAAATTATTTCCTCATCAATGAATCGGACCTTTATGTTGTTCAAATTATTTAGGAAACTTTTTTTTTTTTTTTTTTTTTTTTTTTTTTCTTTCCTTCCCTTGAATAAAATGAATAAATTGATGACACTTTTTGAGCAAAGTTTCAAAAATGTTTTCCAGAGTAAAAATCGATGTTTGTATCAATGAAACAATCAGTCTGTTTTCCAGGAGTAGGAGAGAAACCTTGAAAAAGAATTTCAAATTTTGGAAAGTTGAAGTTCAAAAGAGTTTCCTTGGAAGTTGCCACAATTGAATTGCAATGCTACAAAACACAAAAAGGTTTTCACAAGATTTTGTCATTCTTCTCCACTATTAAAGTTGAACACAAATCATTGATTTCCATCACTGATCCGACTGGATCGCCGATGGGCCAAAACTTTTGAAGTGGCGAGGCCGCCATATTGCTCCTCCCAAGAAACATTTCTCAGCATATGACGAGCGTTTACATTTACGGGATCCAAATTGGACGACATTTGAGACACAACTTTAGTAGAAACAGCATCATTTCAATTTTCAGTTTTCAATTTATTCAACATAAAAAGGACTTCAGACATTTTACAACTTGCCTTAAATACATGTCGAAATGATATGCTTCATGATCTTTACAGGAGGAAACTTGTTTAGGCTATATATACATTATTATTATTAAAAAATTATAACTGTCATTGAACAAAAGATGCCTCTGCCAAATGTAATTTTGGGGCCGTTGTATGTCGTCTCATCTGCACGTATACTTTATAGTATATACAGTAATGTGCTGGCGAGGTGGGAGGAGCAAGATGGCCGCTCTGTGACTTCAACGGCTTGCACTGGCGTCTATCGGCTATACAGGTCAGTGTTTAGCACCTACGCTTATGCCAAGGCAGTCGGAAAACATTTGCTAACAAAGACAATCATTAAAAAAAAAAAAGAAAAAAAAAAAAGTACCAAATACAAAAGAAATGTTTCCTGACCTAATCAGTCGTCCAAGACGACAGGTGGCGCCACACAAACCCAAGATGAAGGCGACAGTCAAATGACGACAGAAGAAGTTGTGCGACGTTGCATGTTTGAAAGGAGCTCAAAACTGATCATCTTTTTGGCCTCAAATTGGATTTATTTACAAGCGGAATGCAAGCGAATCACACGGAGAACGCACGTCAATCAACAGCGACGTCACTGGGACTGACAATTTTCATGTAGCTAGCAGAAAAGCTAACACGCTCGTTTGAAAATCACCAGTCGCGGAACTCACTGACTGGCAAAGCAAGCAAGTAGATCGATCGATCGATCGATTGTCTCGTCTGGTCGTGCGCAAGGCGGTCATCATGAACGTGAGCTTGAAAAGCAAGAAGCGCGTCGTCCTGCCCAGCAGGCCGTCGCCTCCCGGCGTGGACCGCATCCTGGAGGACGTCAGCGGCGCCGAGCCCGACGATCCGGTCTTCCGCGTCCTGCCGCCGCCGCAGCAACAACAACAACAACAACAACAAGAAGGTGAGGCTCGACACAACTTGACTCACTGCGTCATCGTCATCGCGTGCTCAGCGACCGTTTTCAAAGTGATTCAGGACTGCCAAGGCCACTTTGATACACACTATAGAAATCGTACATTTCCTATTAGTCAATCATATATGTGAAGACAAGATCACGTTCATGATTAGTCACAATAATTGCAATACAGATAATAGGCAACACTTTATTCATAGAAATGTCTGCCATTGTTTCTTTTTTTCAAATGATCAAATTTACAGTCTTCCTAGAAAATCTAAAAAAAAAAAAAAAAAAGTCCACAAAACCGAAGTGCAAAACACGTCTTCACAATAACAGCAATGCATATACTTGCTAATCCAAGCACACATTGATCGATTCACAAGCAAATTTGGTTCCACTTAATCAATTAGCATCCATTTGAAACATAGAAGGCCAAAACATCCCTCATGAAAATTAAATTGCACTAATAATGTAGACACTAGAGGGTGCCAGAACTGCACCAATGGAAATCAACCTGACTTTTTTTTTTTTTTTTTTTTTTTTTATAAATATTGTGAACACGATGACGACGATATTGTGGCAGTTTCAATATCACGATATCACGATATTGCCCTTATGGTATCATTGAGTCAGACTTTGCACCCGTTTTCAGCACTTGCCTTCGACAGGTCGCACTTGAGCGGATGTCGGTCCAGTCGCCGCGATCGATGGATTGACGTGCTTTTGTTGTGTCGTCAGCGGGCGAGGCGGAGACGACCTTCCGGCAATGTCGGCGTCACGCCGACGTCACGCGGCAACTGCAGGAAGTGGAGGCGCTGGTGACGCGCCAGCGGGACCACCTGAGGGCGGCGGGCCAGCGACTGGAGCGCCACGTGGCGGAGGTCAAAGGTGGACTTTGCTGACTGATGTCTTCACCTTTTGAAGTTGATTGGAGGATGCAAGTGTTTTGACGCCCCCTGGTGGCACATGCAAAACATCCTGCTTCTCATCATCAGCCTGGTGGAAAAATTCATATCCTAATTGATGATCAAATTCATCAACAATTATTTGGTGAATCATGTCGAGACCTTGTTGGATTTCAATCCTGCCAGCATGAAATATTTAGCATTTTGTCCACGTAAGCGGAGCGATTTGGTCAAATGGCAAAATGTCGTCACCGTTTTGTTGACCCGAATGAAAGTTTCATGATTTGCGATCTGTTGTGGAAAGATGATGATTCCGTTTTGGCTCTACAGGCCGTTTCCTTTCTTTGAAAACAGGCAAATGCATTGCAAGTGAGCTCCTCATCTTGGTTCTTTTCCAAACGTCACTGAAGGTGGAACAGTTGCGAACCTCAAGCTGATGTTGCTGCATCACACCTGAGTGATGGCGAAGCACGAGTCCGACGTTTTGCATTCACATTCAAAATAAATGCTATGGATTTGTGAAAAGTATTGCAACTATATTTCATGTCTGAAATGTAAAAAGACACTTGACAGCTTTCATGATTTGGCCTCATTTCAAAACTTTCGTCTTCAGAGTTAGAAGGACAAAGCGCATGAATTGTGCAACTTGTATGACGAAGCCGTTAATGTCTTTAGTGTTAGTGTCACATGGAAGCACATGTTCGTTCCTCAAACAAATCACAAGTCACAACAAAACGTCTTCCAGACATGCGAGCGTCCAAAAGAAGACGTTGAACGGCTGTAATATATGCCAAGTCTGCATTGGCGCTGTAGCGCTGCCACGGGGAGTTAACGGGAAGCGTAGAAGAAGAATCAGCGAAGAAGACGAACCACTGATCTGAATAGGCCGCCATATTACTCCTCCCAAGAAACGTTTGTAGGCATACGATCGTATACATTTACAGGGTCGAAATTAGCGAACATTTGAGACAGAAACAACAGGGGTCTGGTCTAGCAACTGAGCGATAAAAGAAAAGGTGGTCTTCAAAGTAGCTTAAATGGTAGTCTGCTCGCGAGATGAGAGGAGTAAGATGGCCGCCCTGTGGCTTCAACGTGCGCGTGTGGGCCATCCAGCCATATATACAGATCAGTGAGACCAACACAACACAGAAGTGACAATGGCGGGCGATTCAAGTCCAACAACGTCACGCAAAACGTTTTGCTGTTAAAGCATCAACAAGCTAGAAGGAGGTTGGGCCAAACGACGACCCTATCCGCCATTGTTGTCGACAGACTGGCGGCTCGTGGGCAGTCACGGGAGAAGTCGCTATCCTGCTACGGCGTCCACGTCGGAACGTGTTTGGAAATCTTTCCACTCTGGAGCCCGCTTTCAAAAGTGATCCGTTTCAAGCGCCGAAACCGCGTCGCCATGTGGACGAACCGGCCGAACGGTAAGCAACTCGTGCGGATACATTGAAACGGGCTTTGAGTAAGCCACAAGTGTTTTTGTGTCACGACTGCTGTCACACGCGTTGCCAACCAACGTCACGTCATGTGGACAAACCATGTCAACAGTTTAGTGAGCTTCCCACGCAAAAAATTGGAGCAAGTCGGGGAACATTTTTACTGGGGAGACCGCTAAACGGGTTTCTGGGTCACGTGAAGACGTTTGCAACGCAAGCACATAAACAGTTGGTGACGTTAATTTTGGTCAACAGCAGAGGGCGATATTGCTCAACATGGGAGCCCTCTGAGATGGATGGAACTTGATCAATGAAAATATTCAATTGTCGTCTCATCATTTCCACGATCGGGTTATTAATCCAAACGTCGTGTTGATGGTGACACATAGAATGTTTTCTTGAAATAACGAAACACATCTGGGAACTTTGAAATTGTGAGCAAAATGCGTAAAATGGCTCCTTTTGGTCAAAAAACAAAACAAAACGCAAGTCAACAGTCCTTTCTGCATCCAGTAATCATAAATACTTGATGTACGCTCATGAGTTTTTATTAGGTGAATGCATGACACATAATGCCTATTTCACACACATGACAACTTTTGAAGTCCAGTTCTCGTTTAGGTGGCGTGTTGACGTGGTCTACTTGCCACAACATGGCTGACTGACACGCTTTCTTTCATCTTGTCAAGCAAAAAGAAAAAGAAACCAAAATCAAGTCGTTGAACTGAAAAGAAAGAAAGAGGCCAGTCGCTACATGCGGGTTAGCTTGCTGCTAATGCTACCAGACGAGAGGAAGCCACTTGGCAAGAGAGACGTGAATGCGAATGTTTGGCAAACGTGAGCAGCTTGTACGAGGAAGACATTTCCTTCACGAAAGCTCATCACGCCAATTGTACGCACAAGCACTTGAGTCCATTCGCATCCCCTTCGCATGGTCATCAGCACATTGTCTTGTATATCATGATTATTCTTATTCTTATTATTATTGACAAACCTGATGAGGAACACATCAACTCCCGACTAATCAAAGGCTAATGTGACACTGATGCTTTTTGCGCAAATACTAAATCTTTGTGTATTAGCAGTTAGCTTGTAGCATGTTTGTTTGTTGTTGAGAAGAGGTGGACGCATTTGGCCCCACCCCCTCAAAGGTTTTTGCATACTGTACCGCGTTCTTCTGCAATGTACTTGCAACATTTCTAATGAGACACAATTATTCTACAAATAGAAAAACAAGTACAAAATGTTGATTGACTAAAAGCCCCAGGTTGCCCCGCCCCCTCCAGTAGCATGGAGACGGTTCAAGCTGGGTTGCGGTGGACTGTACAAGCAAAAGATGTGAAGTCAGGTCCAGGATTCTCCTCAACGTCTTTGATCAAACATTTACGACTGACTTTTGCTTTCAGTCTTGTGGTCGTCCTCCTGCACGGCCGCCATGGGACTGGGGACGTAGTTGAACGGGGAAACTCTGGCCGCCTTGCTCGGAGATCCGTGGCGGAAATGAACGGCCCCGCCCACGTGTCCGTCCGATTTCCCGGCAGAGGCGTTGCCTTCCAAGTCTCCGTCGTGAGTGTTTCCTCCTGTGTTGGCACCAAACTTCCTGAGGAGCCCTCGTCCTGCCGCCGCGTCGTCCAGGATGGCTGCCGTTGAGTCCGGGTCGGGAGAGGTGCCGGAGTTGATCTTGCCGCTGGAGAAATCATCCGTCTGAACCGTAGCGTCGCTCACGCTGCGCGAGGCCAGGAGGATGGTCGGCAGCTTCCCCGGAAGAGCCAGCGGTGGCTTTGCGCCGTCGGGCGAAGGCGCCAGAGGTAACGCGTTGGCCGGCAGGGTGCTTTTCAAGATCTGAGGCACGTCTTCATCCCTGATCCTCCTCCAGGTGACCCTGTCGTTCACACGGGACCTCTGACTTTTCTTCTTTGTGTCATCCTCGCTTTTGGCTCGTCCGCTAGAGTCGGAGGATGACGAGCGGAGGGACGAGCGACTGGTCACTCGGCTCAGGATGTTTATACTCGGAGATGAAGCGTGCCGTTTAAATGTTTCCATGTCCTGTTGTTGTTGTTGTTGTCTCGCTCCCCAAACTCTGCCCGGAGCTTTTCGTTGAGCTGCCCTGTTGGGGCTTTCGGAGCTGGTTCTCCTGGGTGGACGTCTTTCTGACAGGTCCCGTTGTCTGGAGGTCACCCTGGAGGTGCTTGTGGCCTGTTTGTCAACTGCCGGCTGAGCTCTCTGGACTTGTCCTGTACTTTTCCCTGGCATCTTCCTCGGGAGCTGGGCGGCCGCCTTCAGCTCCTGGCAGCGGGATGAGCAAAGGAAGACTGCCGAAGGCCCCGGAACCGCCCGGTGGGGGGAACCATTCCGCGATCGAGACATGTGGACACGTGGCGCGCAGTCACGTTTTAGTCCACTCTTTGAGTCCTTGATGAATGTCAGCTGTCTCAAGAATCCATTTGAGTCTGACTCGCTGTTAATAGAATGGGCTGATGTCATCCTGACCAGATCAGACCGCTTAGCGGGAAGGACTCGTTTCCCGCTGACCGGATTTGGTCTACCTGTAGCCTGATTGGTGACCAGAGGTGACAGAGGTCTGGCCGGCCTCACAGAATTCTGCATAAAAGGGATTCTGACTGGCGACTTCTGGGTTTTGGGTGGTGGTGTTTTTTCAACTTTGTTAACAACAGGAGAGCGTCCCATTCTTTCAGGGGGACTACGAGCTGGTGGGCTACTTGACGGCGTGCCATTCTTTTTCTGGATCGGCCTGCTCATTGTCTGAGTTGGCGATGCAAGCTTGTTCTGAGAATGTTTGGATGGTGTAGAACTTTGTGATGATCCGGAAGAAGAACTCTTTGGTATCCTTGGAGGCGGAGTCGAGCTCCTTTTTGGCAAATGCAGCTCCATGTCCTGAGGTCTTCCTAATCGGTGAAGGCTCTTGGATCTGTGCTGAGCCAGCTCGGGGTTCTTTGGAGCATCGCCTTTGGCGGATACTTTTCTGGGTGGAGGTATTTGGGACGGAGCCGTCTCTTTTATGGGAGTGTAGATGACGGTTCTGCCTCTGAAAACCACTGGTAAGTTGGGCACTGGCTTGCGCTGTGCAAAGTCCAGAGGTTTGTTGGCCTTTTTGTCTTTTGCAAATTTCTTCTCTTTGGGGGTAAAGCTGGAAGTCGACATAAAGGACAAAACAGATTCACTTTCTTCAGAGGAGACTTCTTGAGACTTGGCTGCCTGAAGTCCAGTCACGACAGCATTTGCCCCTTCTTGAATGGCCCTCCACTCCACACTGTTCAGGTCTGAGTCTTCATCCCACGCCGGGTCATCGCTATCCTCATCCATGTTCCAGACCTCTGAGGCCTTCTGCACTTGTTTTTTCCTGGCGGCCATCTTCCGTCTCTGTTTGGGCATTGCCGAAGTTATGCACTTCTGGAGGAGGTCGTCCTCCGAGTCCATGCTGACAGAACTGGGAGAGCTTTGCTCGTCAAACTGGCTGCGGACGCTCAAGGGCTTGGCTTGCTGCATTGTATTCAGGCTTTTGTTGTGTCTGTTCTTGTACCAAATCTGCTGCGCTTTGGATGTATGATCCTCAAAGTCCGCGTCACTGAGGGAACTCAGCGAGGAGCTGAGGGAGTAACAGGCCGGGGCGTCATCCTTCATCAAGTTCTGCTTGAGCCTGTGGAAACCTCTGGGCTTTGCTTGAGTCCTGCCAATGTTGGTCATGCTTCTTGACAGAGAATTCCTGCTGGCTTCCCTCACGTGGTTTCTGCCGACAAGTTTGGTTTGGTCCTGGCACAAATGGTTGGACTCCACTAAAGAAGGCGACATTTGCGCCGCGTTCCTCTTTTGGTTCACGCTACTTTCCGGCCTGTGCTTTATAATGGGAAGTTGCGGCTTCCCAGCAGCACCCTGGCATTTCATCTTCTTGGTTTGGCTGGGAGAATGCTCGCGATTCCTCTGGCTGGCCACTCTGTCAGCCACTTCCTTGCTCTGCATCAGAACCTTCTGAGTGGGAATGACATGCTTGCTCGTACGGCCGGCGGGAATCACGGGCGGGTAACTCATCTTGTTTGGTTTGTGGAAGTGGGAGAAGATCCTCAAGTCTTCGATCCTCTTCGCCTCCTCATCAAGGAGTCCTTGCTTGGAGAGGGGCCGAGCCGGGGAGTCCTTCACCGGGTACTGAAGAGTTTCGTCACTCAGTGAAGTTGTGCTGGAGAAGTTGACCGGAGTCCCGTCGGCCGAGTCGGCGACGGATGAATCATCAAACTTGACGTCCTTTTGCGGGATGACGATTCTCCTCCCAGGGTACAGCTGCGTTTTGCCATTTGGGAGCATCATGTAAACGGGAAGATGCAAAGCTTTTGGGGAACTGAGAAAATGAGGAGGAATGTTGGTCATCAAGGAAGGTCTGACCTTCCTGAATTTGGACGGCATTGCTGAATTGATGCATTCCTTCAGGATCTCGATGTCGTCGTCAGAGTTGCCTTCGCTGCATCTCTCGCCGGGGCGGAGACCCTGGTCGTCTTGGTCCTGGACAGCCGGGTTCTTGCCGCTTTGCTGGAGGAGCGGCGTCAGTTTCAGCTCCACGTCTTTCTCAATGTAGTGCTCATGAAGAGGCAAAGCGCTCAGGCTGGATGCACAGGAGAAATTCTCTGTGGGCTTTTCCACGGTGAAGTAGATCATTGTGTCCAATTCGGGAGGAAGGTTAAACCTGTCTTTGGAGTCGCTGACCTCCATCAACTTCCGCAGACTGTTTTCCCACTGACCCGCCGCCGAACCTCCCGTCTGCGCTTCTCCGCCATTGGACTCCACGCAACAAGGGGTCTTGCTTCGACTGGGAGGCATGGTTTGCCCGGGGCTGTCTGGAAGATCGCTGGGGCTGATGGTTCCATCGATCATCTCGCTGCAGGGATCGCTTTGGATGGAGCTCGCAATGGACGGTGACTCGAAACTGCCCAGGGAACTGACTGAACTGCAGCGACTCATGACCAGAGGAGTCTCGTGGATGTAGTTCTCAGAGGAACTGGACGGTGATCTGTCTTCGAGTGCTGTTGGTGAGGAGCCCCGAAGGAAGACCTTCTCCCTTTTGATCGGACACGGAATTGTGATGGGATGGGTCTCTTGGCTAGGGAAGGTTTTGGAGTCGGTCATGAGCAGCTGGCTGTCACTCAGATCCTCTAAGGTCTCATCCTCCTCGGCCCTCTGGACATCCTCTCCATCGTCCACTTCAAGGATTTCAAGTGAGGAGTCACTCTCCAGCTCGTTGTCACTTTGTGCATCCAGCGCTCCCTCCCCAGACGACAAGGAGGACAAGGAGCTGCACCGAGAAAAGCAGATTGGCGTGTTTTCCACCGAGTATTTCTGGACCGTCTCCATGGTGCCGATGGTTGGACTCCTGCTGGATGCCATTGGAGAAAACTTGGTCATGCTGCCTCCGGTCATGGCAGTGGGCACCCACGCTTGCCTCCTCATGGCTTCAGCGGCCTGAACGTTGATCGACGTCTTTGCGACACCAAATTTTGCAACGCTCTGAATGAGCGGAACCTGCTGATATGAAGGAGAAAGTTTGATGGAGGCCATGCTGACGTCGGAAGAGACTTTTGTGGACACGCTCGCAGGAGTTTGCACCGGCGGGTCCTGGTTCTTTTCTGCATCCGAGTTGAGGAGTTCCAAAGCAATTTTGTCTTTGTTATCCACGGAATCCCTCTCAGGAACTTCTTGCCGGGCAGTCTGACTCAAGAGAGCAGGTTGCACATCGTGATGGTCTGGGTGAGCCACCTTCAGGTCCAGCTGGTCGGGTCGTTTTTGGAGGATCCGAGCTTTTGGAGCGGGTCGCACCGGGTCTTTGCTGCCACAGTCGCCGTCGCTGGTGCTGCCGCTGTTCAAGCTGTCGGTGGATACGCTTGCGTGAGTGCTTTTCAGGCGCAGCAAGGCGTGGGCCCTGCTGAGGCGTTCTCGATGGGCCAAGCTGCTCGTGTCTGACAGGCGGCAGGGGGAGCACGACTTGGCGCGACTCTCGTTGAGCTCGTTCAATCCATAAGGCCAGTCTGCCAGGTGGTCTTCAGAGCTGAGGCTGAAGCTGTCTTCGGAGGAAGTGTGCATGGTGATGTCCTCCACGAGTCTGTCAATCTTTGCAACCGTGTTGGTGATCTTCTTCGCCAGCTTCTCAGCAGCGGCGGACACGACGTCATCAGATGCCGGTTGTCTCCGGTCCATCTGAGGCGGGTCCACGTCACACTCGGGCTCACTGTCCTGCTTACGGTTCTGTAGCAAGTTGGAGTTGCTGAGGTACGTGGACAGCATGGAGAACGTTCCAGTGTCCAGACTGCAGGAGACGTTGGGGGCCTCTTCGTCATCGAAACAGCCGGAATCGGACGCGTAATCCTTGGCCAGACTTTCAATGTGGCGCAGTTGCTTGTTGAAGCTCAAGTGCTTGGGACTCCGCTTGTCCAGCGTGTCAAAAGTCTCAGCCAGGTGTTTGGCATCCAGCTCGGCCTCCAACGCCCTCTGCTTCCTCATGTAAAGCGAAGGCACGCAGGATCCCGGCGAGAGCACCGAAGCGTCCTTGTACTTTGGGGGTCGATTGGTCAGCAGGTTCCTCAGAGCTGCGGCGCTGCCCATAGCGATCATCTTGTGTTTGGAGTGGATCAGATTGCGTAATGTGCTCACTGCACCCAAGTCCCAAAGCAGCTCCTGGTCCTTTGGGCTTCGGGCCGACAGGTTCCAAAGTGTTCCGCAAGCGTTGCCGACGATGGTCAAGCTGTGCGAGCGCAGGTGTTGCAGCAGAGTCTGGAGGCAGTTGTGCTCTCGCAGGACTTGCCTGAAAGAAAGAAAGGACATTCTGAGCCCAGACCTTCCCCCACACCGGCAAGATGTTCAGGACAACAGGAGCCGAGGTACACACCGGTAGTCTTCTCGTGAGGCCACCAGACTGGACACATTTCTCAGGATCCCGCCGCCGCTCTCGATGATGGCGAGCGAGTTGGTCTGGCAGCGGTATGTCAGCGTGCTAACCAGAAAGCCCAGCGCGCCGTCCACCGCGCACACCGCCTCCTTGTTGTCCAAGCTGTGAGCCGACAGATTCCACAGGGCACTCAGCAGGCTCTTCAAAGTGGATTCCTGGTTAAACGGGGAACCAGATGTTGTCAAAAGCGTTCCCGTGTGACGTCCGTCCGTCCGTCGCGGGCGGGTCCTCACCTTGGTGGCCTGCAGGGCGCACGTCATCAGGGCAGACACGCAGCCGATGTCCCTCAAGACTCGCTTGCTGCTGATGTCGGCCCGCCAGGACAAGTTCCTCAAAATGCTGGAGACCACTTGGTGGAGCTCCTCGCTGTCTGAGCCCAACTGGGCCACCAGAGCTTGCAGGCAACTCTTCCGGGAGCACAGAGTGGCCTGCGGGAGAGATGAAGAACTGATGACCACGTGTCAGGAACAGGAAACAATCACATCAATCATCGCATGTTACTAAAATGCCGGCCTTAGCTTTAGCTTTCTTGAGGACGCATGTGGGCTAGGTGCTGTGTAGCCCCGCCCCTTACCTTGTTGACCACATCTCCAAAGGTGAGGTTGGTCAAGGCCATGCCAGCGTAGCGCCGCAGCGCCATGTTGATGGGGTCGTTCTGCATGCCGTACATTTGCTGGTCCAAGTGGATCAGATCCGCCACCACCTGCAGGCCACCTGTAGGGCGGGCGGCGCAGGTGCTCTCATCAGCTGATCCGCAACATTTGTCTTCATTTGACACTTTCACCCACCTAATTCGTTCATTGCGCGGCGGAACTCTTCTTCGAAGGAAAGCTTCATGATGGCGCACGTGGCCTGACAGATCTGAGGGTCTACGGGTTCGGGGATATCTGACAAGCATAAGAAAAACTCAGCTGCTTGTCTAGCACAGTTTCTTTTAAAAGATGAAAAAAAAAATCCGACGACCCACTGAAATATAACTAAAAGTGCATCATGATAACAATTTTGTATATATATTTGTATATGTATATATATCAAAAGTTTGGGATTGTTGTTCTTGTCACATGTCGTTAGCGTAGGCCGATATTTGTCGTAAAAAAGAAAAGAAAAAGACTTTTTGGACCAATTCATTAAAATTTCCAAGGCACACCTCACGATCTCTCAAGGCTCACTGGTTGGGAATCGGCGATCTAATGGATTCGACTTAACGCTGGTCTCGTCAAGAAGGTCCCTCTTCAAGAATGTAACGGACAACCGGACCGTTTGTGGTTTGGGTCTCGTACGGACTTACTGTCAATCGTCTGCGCTTCCTTCATGAGGAAGTCCGATGGTGGTGAACGTCACTCACCGGTGATTCTGCTTGGACCGGGACAGGTCTCGGTGTGGGTCTCCATCCAGTCCCAGCCGCTGTCGCAGTAAGTCCGAAGCTGCTCCAGCATGTGCAGAACCCTCATCTCCCGGCGGGCCTGGCCCTCGTCCTGCTGGCAGTAAATGATGTTGTGCAGGGCGGCGCCGGCTCGGGATTTGGCCTGCCGGCTGCAGCACGCCTCCGCCGGCACGCCTCCGCCGGCTTCTTCGTGGAGGATCTGGACCAGCAGGGGAACGCAGCCGGACTTCCTCATGGCCAGGCAGCTGTCCTGCGAGCTGGACAGGGCCAGCAGGGTCCGGGACATCTCCTCCTTGTCCCTGTTGGCCAGCATGGACAGCAGCCAGAAGACCATCTCCACCTGCCACGTTCACAAGTAGTCAGTCAGTCGCTCAGCACTTCCTGTCACCTGACGTGAGCGCTCGCCGGAAGAGCCGATTGGTTACCTTGCTGCCTCCGTCTGCCGCCGTGTCCGCGCCTGCCGACGACGTGTTGCTCTCCGCTTCTCCGGCGGGAGGCTTCTCGGCGCCCAGCAGCTGCGCACACGCACACAATACAGGACGATGACTTCCATGTTCTGATTGGCGTGCATTCGTTTATTTGCTTGGCTTGTGTGTCTGCGTGTTTCAGCATCAGGCAAGTGGACAGGCAGACATTTTGGATGGGAAGCGCCAAACGAGCGTTTCACTGGGGGAGGCGCGTTGTCTTTTTTTTTTTTTTTGTTTGTTTTGTTTTTCTGGTCGGAGAGCGGCCAAGCCGACAACAGACGACAGCAAAAGGGGACGTGAGCGACGCTAACGAAGACGCCGACTCGTTAGCATTCTGCAAGAAGAGCGGCCGAGGCTGGCGGCCAACAGCCTCGGCCTGCTGACGGCCAGTCAAAGGCCAGCTGGTCTCCATGGCAACCAGTCGCAATTCCAAGACTGCAGCGTGTACACGCGTGTTTTTCCAGGTTTAACTACCATTGTGGGGACAGGCTTGAAATTGTGGTTTAAGACCTCTTTTTGGGGGTCAAGACTTGATTTGAGAGTTTTGGTTTGAATTGGGTTATGGTTGAGGTTCGGCTAAGAAATGGGGCTTGGCAGTCATTTTGGATGGTTGAGGTTAGGGAAAGGCATCATGTCAATGAGAAGTCCTCACGATGATACAAAGACAAACGTGTGTGTGTCTTTGTTTTTGCTACATTGTGTGTTTTTTTCCAGGTTTAACTACCATTGCAGGAACCAACTTGAAATTGCGAGGACATTTCGGTGGTCCCCACAAGGCGTTGTTTTTGTTTTGAGGGTCAAGACTTGTTTTCAGAGTTTTGGTTTGAATTGGGTTATGGTTGAGGTTAGGCTAAGGAATTGGGTGAGCCAATCATGTTTCTTGGTTGAGGCATTGTGCCAATGAGAAGTCCCCACGATGATACAAAGACAACCGTGTGTGTGCGTGTGCTGTCTGCAGTGAGAAATGAAGGCAAACAAGTGGAACCGGAATGCCGCTTGAGAAGAAGTGAAAGTGTTAGAATGCGGATGCCAGGCCGTCGGAGCACCTTCAACATAAAACGCGTTTTGTCGCCATTTTTTGCAGCCAGCGGTGAGGTTTTCGTTTTCTTCCTGCCCAGCAGCGTCGCGATGAGTCTGGCCGAGTCGGCGACGGGCGACCACGAGGAAGCGCAAAGACAAGAAGCGTCCGAGCAGGCTGTGCGGTCCGGGACGCTTCCCGAGCAAAACGGAACCTCCGCTCCCACTCTTCGCATCTTCAGCCAGGACCTGAAGAACCTCAAGAAGGACTTACTGAAGGCCTTGAAGGACTCCAGGCCCGCCCAAGAGCACACAAACGCTCTCACTCTATTGAGAGACGACTTGACGCAGTTGAAGGAGGACGTGTCGGCTGTCTTCATGACAACGGACAGGAGGGATGATGAGGACACGGCAATGTTGCAGGAGGCAACATTGCCATCAGTTGCTGATTCTCAACAAACGCCGCACACAGCGAGGAGGAGGGGCTTGTGCACAGGCAAGTGGCGGACATCATTGAAATCATCTTTCAAGGCTCCCTACCGCTTGAGGAGGCGCACCTGTGGCTAAAGCCAAACAGTGGCAGGGTTTTTCCGTTTCTGGACCTGAATTAGACACCTTTGTGTGCTAACTGTCTTTGATGGTCTGTAGGGGGCCGTCAAGAGCACCAGGAAGGACGCGAAGAAGAAGAAGAAGAAGCGGCAGCAGCGGACATTTTGTCGTTTCGGACAGACGTCAAGAAGGACGACGTCGGGTGAGCGCGGAGCAAAGGAACTTGCAAATGCGTTTGACTGACGCAAGGTGGATGTTTGACAGGAAGGAAATGGGCGGAGCAAAGGACACTTCCTGGTCCAGTCCAGTGGCCTGCTATCTAACGTTGGACCCCGACACGGCCAATAGCGAGCTGCGGCTGAGCGAGGGCAACAGGAAGTCCAGTCGCGCATGGTCATCACTGCGAGGAGGCCAGAATCCGCAGCGCTTCCTGTCCTGTCCTCAGGTTTCTGTCCCTTCCTCGGTCTTTTCCTCAACTTCCTCTCCTATCTTCAGCTTCCTGCCCTGTCCTCAGGTTCTGTGCCGCCAGGGTCTGCTAGGTGCAGCGTACTGGGAGGTCCTGTGGGGCGGAGGTGCAGACGTGGGCGTGGCCTACGGTGACATAGCGCGCGACGGCAACGTCGCCGACTGCCTCCTGGGACTCAACCGGCGCTCGTGGAGCCTGGAATGTTCGGAGCGCGCGTATGCGGCGAACCACGACAACCGGACGGTGGCACGGCGCATGCCGCGACCCTTCACCCACAGGGTGGGCGTGCACCTGGACTGGGCCGCCGGCTCCTTGTCCTTCTACTGCGTGTCCCGCGACGCCATGACGCTCATCCACACCTTCCACGCCACCTTCACCGAGCCCCTCTACCCCGCCTTCTGGCTCTGGGCTTACAACGCCTCCGTCACGCTCTGCAGCCTGACGCGGGGATGGGAAAGCAGACTCGGGATCAGCTGCTCACGCTAAAGACAAACACGGCTCGTACCTGCATCCTACAAATTCAACATTTACGGACCACACCTTCGACTTGTCACACTCGGACGCGAGGAGGACGTCAAGACAATATCTGATTAGCTGTAGGTCGCTAATATTAATGTTGTGCTCAAAACCAGAACTCACCAAGTGCAAGACCTTTGGGAGTCAAGACCCAGCCAGTGAAGACCAAGACAAGTCAAGAACAAAACCCTCAAAAAAAAAAAAAAAAAAAACTTCATTTGACAGTCGTCTTTTTTTCCAAACAAAATATGCAAACATCTCAAGTATGACATTTTATTTTTAAATCAAAATAAATAAATTAATCCAAATCCATGAACGAAGAGTTAAAGATGAGCTTGGTTTTAGAATTTTGTGACCGAAAGGTGCATGTGGGCTTTTGTAATCATGAAACGGCGACTCAAAAGCCTGTGGACTTAAGAAGCAGAGTCAGGAACGAAGACTGCTTTACTTTCAGTGGCAACATGTGGACTTGTGAGACCCTGTCGTGGTTTTTGTCCCAAAAGACAAGTGAATTGTCATTGTCGCAATCTTGGACCGCATCAAAGTTTTGCTTATGGGGGCTGTTCTCCTCCGGTCGTGATGGAGAATCCAAAATCCAAGGTACCAGGACTTGCATTTGACTCACTGAGTCTTCCTGTTGTGGTGATGTTGACGCGCTCGCTCGGTCCCAAGTTCTCATCGGCTAGTACCCGTGTTACGATTCCAAGTACGCACCTTAAGAAAAGTCCAAGTTCACGTCCGACGACTCCATACCTGAAGTTGGCTCTCTTGACTCCCTTGGGTCTCCTGCAGTTCTTTCTCCAGCTGCTCCAGGCGAGCCACGCGCATCTGCGAACGTCCGTCCGTTGCGTGTTTAGAACCGAGCAGGTTTGCACGCCTGCGACGTTTTGCTCACCTGAGTGCGACGTATCATCTCCTCGCTGCTCCCGAAGCGTTCCTCCATCACGCAGCGCACCTGCTGAACTTCGAACTCCAGCTGCTGGCGGATCAAGTCCATCTGCAGCGAAAACTGCAGCAAACGCAACACGTACATCACACACCCGACACGCGTCCACTCGTCAGGTCCTCATGTTGACACGCATTTGTGGGGGATCCAAAGTCTCAAGCGAGACCCAGACGGACGATTGATTATGTTTGTTGAGTCGGCGGCGGGCGCGACACAGGACGAGCGTCCCGTCACGAGGGATGACTTGCTGACGTGACGTGACGTGCGCTTACCGTGTCGATGCGAGGCAGGTGTGCGAGTTTCTGCGATAGCGCCTCCAGCTGGCTGAAGTACCAGCAGCGCTCTCGCTCCTCGCGGTCAATTTCTCCCAAAAGTTGATTCCTGCGGTGGGACGAGAGTTAAAAAAAATCAAAATCGATATCTGACCAGCAATCTGATCACAAAATGGAGCAATCGATTTCAACAACTTGTTTATTTACTGTATAGTTGACCGATTGGCATCGGCCTGGCCCACCTATTGCCAACATTGGTGTACAATTGACACCTATTCAACTGCAGTGTTCAACTACTGTGTTGAAAATCTGCCTGTTTGGTATAAGCTGAGAAAGACGTCAACCCGTTTGCTTGAATTTCATCTTTTGTGGACGCCATTGATCAATCGATTGGCAAATGATGGCATTCCAACCGATCCAGCGATTTTTGCATACAAATTCGAACTATCTGCCGATCCCATCCAGCTGATCGGCTGTGCGCGATTCTAGACGAGAGCACCGCTAGTTGCAGTTAGCATTAGCAGCGACAAATGTACACCTTCTCGCTGACATCACTGCTTAGCTCTCGCTCCGCCTCCCGGAGGTCGAGCCCCCCTTGTAGAGAGCTTGATTCCCGCCAAACGTTTTTGTTAAAAGGTGGGAAATACGTCGTATTGCAAAAAAATGTCCCGAGTAGGATACTACAAGACTGCGACTCATTGAAATTGAAAGCAGTCGTTTGGAGACGCCGGCTACAAAAAACTGGAATGCAAAGTGGAAGTGGAAGCTTCAGGTATTTTGTTTTGGCTTGAAACAGAACGTCCATCACTACTTTCGTGCTGTCAATTGTCATTCGTCAAATGGTTTGTGTCCGGATGTACTCGTCTTGCCGTATATGGAAGCCTTGGCGCTAACATAGCATGCTAGCTGCTAACAAACAGACCGCACGTTTGATAACGGCTGATTGTGCGCACGTTTGTCTTTCTTCGTCTCAAGGTTATTTTAGTGAGCTAACGGGAAAGAAAAAACTCAACCTAAAATTCAAAAAACAATTTCGTTCAGGAGATAAAATAACGAAAATGCTTTTGAAAAATCAAAAGCTAACTGAAAGTACATTTTCTGTTTACAAAATGCGAGTAAAATGTCCTTGGTTTTAGTCTTTAGTAATTGAACGCTTGGGGATGATTTGAAATGTGATTTGAAGTCCATTTATTTGGATATGAACCGGAATGCGGATGTTTTCAAGTGAGTCACACACAAGTGATGTCATCTCCAAGCAGCCAATAGGAAAGCACCAAAACATGACGTCGCTCCCATGCTGTCAAGTAATACACATTGAAAAACATTGATGAAAGAACTAACAGAAACACCCTGAAAACAAATGAAAACTAACATGACAAAACAAAACTCACAACGCAATCCCAAACGATGATAAACCTGCTTGGTCTTAATGGGAAATCAAATCTGTAAGTCCATTTTTTTTCTTTCCGTTTGTCATTGGAGGATTGACAAAAGTCGAGCAACGCGGGCAAGACCCGCCGGCTTTTTCTGTTGGCAGCCATCTTGGCAGCAGGCATCAGCGAGGACGCGTCATTTCCAAAAAGAAAGCAAGAAATGCTCCGGCTCACCTTTCCTTGTAGAGTTCGTCCATGTGATGGTCGCTGAGGCGTCCGTCGGCGCCGCTGTAGACGGCCGTTTTGGGCGGGGCCCCGTCCAGGAATTGATGCGGCGACATGATGGCGGAAACGTCGCCGCAGGACGGCGGTCGGCCCGGAGACGAGGAGGAGGGGTGGCAGGAGAGCGGGGGCGGAGTCAGGTGCTCCTCCCGCTCCGCCGGGCCCGCTTGATTGTCCGCCAGCAGACGCAACGGATGACCTTGCTGACCTTGATGCTTCAGCTCGTAGTAGTTGGTCAGGTCCATGTGCAACTCTGAAACACGTTAGCTATTAGCGTTAGCATTGAACAGTCAGCCCGCCCGATTGCAGATGAGGAAGAATTATTTTATTTTTTATTTTTGAACACTCCAGGCAGGCAAGTCTGCCGAGATTTGCGCACCTCTCTTATTTATATATATATATATATGTATATAATAAAAGTAAGCTGATGAGTCTTCTTTGCCTGAAGACTTGCGTCCATTTCCCCGCCACTCATAGGAGGTGCTCCCCCTAATGGCTCACCAAGTAATTGCTCAATAAGTCATGAACAATGGAGCCATTATAGTGGCTGTATATTAACTACAAATATTGCCATACTTGCATAGACATATTGATGATCTATCAAGCGACAAAGTATCATGATTTATAACGATATCAATACACTTCTAATATGAATATATGTATTTATAGCCAATGGCAGGGTTACTATTATTATTATTATTATTTTATTTTTTTAGTGGACAATAGACACGTGGTGAGACGTGAAACCTTTGAGTTGGTGGAGCACGTCGCTGCGTCCCGACGAGGCCAAAGTTCCCGCCTCCTGCTCCAGTTTACACTGCAGCTGCTTCAGCACTTCCTGTGTGGCGGAAACAACAACAACAACAACAACATGATGGACGGCTCTCGTCAAATGCATCCGCGAGGTCGCAGCGGTCAAGACGAACGACCTTCATGCTGAAAGTCTCCGTCTCCAGCTTGCAAAGGTGGTTGGAGTTGTCCTCTAGCTCCCTCCTCAGGTGGGAGTTCTCCTTGCGCAGCGCCGCCACCTGGTGGGCCAGCTGGTCGTAGGACGCCACCGCGTTGGCCATGGTCGCGCTGGGGCGGAGGGCGGCGCCCCCTGCGGGAGACGCGGGGAGGAGTCACCTGGTTATACTCGTGTCTCACATCAAAAAAAATGGGCCTGTCAAATTTTTACGCCAAACAAGTTTTGCCGACTTTTTCAACATTTGCATCAAACAGTTGCCAAGAAGCAGAAATAATTTCCTCGACCAAAAATGTTTGTCGTATTTTTCGCCACGGAAATGTTTTTTCAGACGGAAATGAAAGGAAAACTAAAATAGAAGCCATTTATTGAGACGATAACGGTAACTAAAGTTGACAATTTGGTCAATGACTAAAACGAAAAGGAAAACGGGGATGAAAATTGACACGATCCAATCAGAAGGAATTAAAACGTGGTTGGAAAAAAGAACCTCTCAGTGCAGCTGCAAAATTCAACTCAAGCAATTATGCACCTTATTTATTTATTTATTAGCTGAAAACAAAGTTTAGAAGACAACATTGTATAAAAGAAACACACTGGAGGTGAGGATGAAATTGAGGTTCATGTCAAAAAATCCAAACTGTTCCTTTAATTGTGCAACTTGTTGCTAGTTGCAGTCCTGCATGGTTCTCCAATCCAAATGAAGTCAAACTCATTTGTTGACTTCAGCTCGGCGCATGTGGAGGCGGAGTCTCAGGTTTGTGGCAAAACAAAATCGAAGGTGATCAATGACAAAAGTGATTTTTGTTATGAAACGCAGCAGCGGACGGAAACGTCGATAATCGCGCGTGGAGGGGGGTTGCTGAGGGTGCGGTCGCTACGGAAACGTCGACATGGCGACACAAAGTGGCGGGCGACTTGCTAGCAACAAGCAACTTACTGTTGTTCATCATCATCTTTATGTTTGTATCAAAATATGAACAGTGTCCATGACTAACTCCACCCATCCCCCTCTCTCCTCCCCCTCAGACTGTCTGGCTACCATGGCAACTGCATCCGCAGGCAGAGGGATGGATATGATGCGCTGTGTGTCGTTAGCCTCGAAGGCTAGCTCATCCTAGCATGGAAAAGGTGGCGACATCATGCTAACGCCATGCTAGTTAGCTCGGTGAAGACAGACAACTGAGCAAAGGTGCTAATGCGCCCTCCTGAGACTGTCTGGTTACCATGGTAACCGGAGGCGAGGACAGGACATGAGCCTAGCCTAGCTTAGCATTAGCATTGATTAGCATATAGAGAATCGGAATCATGTAACATGTTCCCTTGGTAATTAGCAGTTAGCCTAGCCTATGCTAGCACAGATTAGCAGGTAAAGATTTGGCTAGCTTCCAATCAAAAGAAATCATGCTGGCAATATGCTAATAAGCAGAAAAACAAGCAAAGACCAGAAAATAAAAGCGTGCCTCGTACGTTCGTAAGCCACGCCTTCTCTTTCTCTCGCTCTGCTGCTGGGCGTTTTTGTTTCATTATATGTTGTGAATGATGAATAATAGGGCTAATGTTATGCTGAATTGGAAATCGTCCTTGAAAGCTTCAATTCAAGAACAAAATGTCAAATCATTGTCATCATTATGCATCCGGAGATGCAAAATGTAGGTCATGTTGGAGGTTAGCTGCCATGGCAGCAATTAAGTTCATGCGCAACGCAGCGCGAATTTGCTCCGAGATGATGATGTCCGTTGCTCATCCTTTCTTTGTCCAGCCTCCATTTTCTCGCATGCACCTGCCTTCACCGCCGCTCGTCATCCTGCCTCCATCTTGCCCCCCACCACCACCACCACCATCGCCAAACATGCAGACGTGCAAAATGAGACGGAGAGCAAAACAAAAACAGAAGCCGAAAGGCAAAAAGCGCGTCTGACCTTGAGATGTTGTCCTTGTGCTCGTCTGTCAACAACACGACCAGCAGGAAAAGAGGAAGCAAAGAAAAGACAAATGAAACGACGACGACGATGAAGATGATGCGGGGAACGCCAAGAAGGGGCGGGGGGATGTGGTGATGATGATGATGATGATGGGGATGAAGGCTCTCCAGTTTAACCCGGGCTAGAACGGATGCAAAGTGAAATATTTCATCAGTGAGAGCGCACACATAAAAAGCTTTTTCTCTTCTCCTTTTTCAGCTTCGTTTCGCCGGAAAGTGCCGAAGATGCCCGAACCGAGAGGCGAGCAGGGAGGGACGTTCTGCGCTTGCGCGTCGATTTTCATACGCTTCATCTTTTCCAAATGGGACGTTTCACAATAACTTGACAAATGTTCGACTTATTTTTGCTGTATTTATTTTTTATTTCATTTCGATGGGTGATTTTATTTTGAAAAGGAGGGTTTCATATTAGTTTCTTCGTCTTGGTCTTTCGTGGAGGCACAAAATACTTCCGGTGTCTGTTGTTTTGATTGACCCTCAATTGAGAGTCGAGTGATTTGAATGAACAACAGGTGAACATTTTTATCGTCTCAATCCCAATACAAGCCGTCTCGTCCTTCTCAGCCCTCGCTCAATGTTTGGTCGCGAGCCCTTTCTCCCTCCCTACATTCTCCCTACTCCAATCACGACCACTCGGCAACACAGCCGGAAGTAATGGCCACACCAGGAAACAACAAAACGCAGGAGACACATAACTGGAAAGATATTCCTATTGATTGAATGTCATATGAAGCAAGTGGCACCTAAAGGGGTCGCTGTAGTTCTTCAACCAAATCAGGGTTAAACGATTTCAGGTGGGTGTGGTGAAAAAGGCCAGATTGAGTGAAGTACTCGAACGTTGCTGCTCACCGAGTGAAACTTTTGCTCATTGTTTTTTTTAAGACTTAGTTTTAATCATTTTTTGTATGTCAGCAGAACTGGCGTTTATGATGCACAGGTATAACTTTTTGTTGTTTGACATTTTTATTTTTTTAGTGTCACCTACGTTTTTAAATGTTTGATTGTAAGTACTTTAGTTTTTTTTTAACAATTATTTTCTACGGCTCCTGCTGTCCTTTTTCGATGGATTATTTTATATAGGCGGCCTTTTCGTTTAGTTTGCCTTACCGTCGACCTGTCAACTAGCTGGACTGGCAGGACTGTGAAGGGTGGGCTAACTTTTTTTTTTTGCTGTTTGCTATTGTTTTTGTTTTTTTGTTTTCCTTTCGGTTCATATCTTTTAAAACAGGCGTCTTGTGTATATGTGGAGACATTTTGGCAGCAAATCATGTGGACTGGTTAGAGGAGAGATTTGGCCTCAGTCACTGCTCTGTTTTAAAGCCAACTTGAAACTCGAGCAAGTTTTAGCCAACATGCTAGTTTGGGGCAACTTGTCTCAGTCATTTTGGGGTTTGTTGTCACATATATATATATATATATATATATATATATATATATATATATATATAAAATGGCACCTCTGGCAACTTTGTTTTCGTATGCCAGAATTGTTCTTCAGATGATGAGTTGGAAGAGTGGGCAAATGAGTTTGCCAGCAAGTTGATGATGATGATGGCGACTCAGCAGGTTTATTCACAGTGAGCCACTTTCAATGCACACTTGTTGGATTGCATATCATAATTGTCTGACCAATTATTCTCCCATTTTCTTTTGTAGCTTCTACACTCTCTGACCAAATCAGTCATCTCCCACAACATCCTCATCATCATCCTCAGCAGCAGCAGCAGTAGCAGTAATCTTTTCACACATCTCAAAAGGAGCCATTCAGCACACCTCAACAGGTAAAAACCATAGACTTCTTTTACTTTGCACTTCGCTCTACTGTTGAAACGCCATCGTCATTGTAAAGCATCTTTCAAAATAACATCGGATTTATTATGATTATAATTAAGCTGAGAAAATGAACTTTTTCTTGTGAAAACATTCCAAGCAGAAGAGAAACCAGAAAACAACACTAGAATATGTCATTCTGCAGAATTTGTCCACTTTTAGCAGAGGTGCAACAATCCACGTATCGATCAACAACCATATGGATTCTCCAACGAATGGACAAGAAATTGTGAGAAGTGATTCATGTTGTCCAAATGGTGAAAATGTTCCGGCTGTCGACCGTCAATCCGCCTTTGGCGTCGTCGCTCTGCTCTCTGATCATCAAAAGACGACTTTGGAAAACAATCAGCAACGTTTGCTGACCTCACAAAACCAGGAAGTGAATCCAATTCAATTTCAAAAATGCATCCGATTCTTTCATCACCTGTAACATAATCAACAGATGAATCACTTCTACAAACAATTGTCAGCTGCGCTGGTGGTGGCCACGCCCCTTTGGCTGCCATCCAATCAGGAGAGGAAAAGGTGTGACAGATGCATCATCTTTATTTTCATGTCATTCGGCAGCCCCAGTGCATGATGGGAGAGCAAAAAGTTCTCTTACAGAATAATCAATCAAGCAGAAAAAACGTCATCAAGCTAGAAAGAAAACGACACACTTTGAGTCGCACAAGTTAGTGTTTTTGTAATACGCAACATAGCCACTAGAGGCAGCATATGACACCTAGTGGCCATTTGATGGCAAAGCGACATCAGATCAACTTTTAGTCTGGCGTCAATTTTCCGCTCTCGAGTTGTCATTTGGCGTCAAGTCAGCGCAAACTTCACATTGGCGATTGATCGGCCAATTGATCCAACCTGGAAAAATCCGCGCCTTTTGGTTAATAAGTGGCGACCTCTGGTGGCAACAACCTGTCTGCAGCTTATTAAACGTGTGAGTGCGTGTTACGTGCGTGCGCGTCCTTTTTTTGTACAGCAATCGTGTGGTCCCTCCTGGCTCCGCCCCTTCTTCTCTGCCTCTGCGCACACACATGCCACTTTATTAGGGACAGGTCACAGGTCAGGCAGACGCGCGTGTGACGTCACTCACTCAGCTGACGAGCAGGCGGGCGCACAACGTCAGCGCCAACATGGCGGGCGCCGCCGACAGCGTCCCCGACCGAGACCCGGGCGGTACCGAGTTCTGGTGCGTCTGTGGAGGGGGCGGGGCTTCCGATGCCGCCTCTTGACACTTCACGCTGCGACAGCGAGGAACCAAATGCGCAAACAAAATCGCACATTAAAAAAAAACAACACAAATACACACTGAAGATACAAAAACATTCCAATAACAAACAACCTAAATGCGCCAACAACCAAGATGGACGCTCACACGCCTTGTGATTGTTTTTGTTTTGAGTTTCTAATTTTGGCTTGAAATGTTTGCGTGGAGGTGCAAAAAAGTTGTTGTGGAATGTTCCGTGAAGCCCTCGGTTCGCTCTTCGCAAGTTCGCAGGCCGCCATCTTGTTGTGACGTTTCCCCGGCAACATGTCACACGTGTAATGTTGGTGTTGGCCAGCAGAGGACGCCAAACCTTCAGCAGTCAACAAAAGCTTGACGTGACTGCAGAAAAAACGGACGTAGGAGATCGCCAGCCAAAAAATAATGGCTACATTTTTTGGAAGTAGATAGTCACTAGTGATTTTATATATATATATATATATATATATATATATGTGTGACAACCATATACAATGGAAGGTTGGAAATTAGCACAGTTGCTCACGTCGCATGAAAAAATATGAAAAATCTGAAAAGGGGAAGAAAAAAAAAATTGGATTGCAGTGTGGACTGTGAAATTCAAACGACATCATTTGACACGTCTCCCCAGTTTGAAAATTGCGACTGTCAGCTTGGTCTGAAGAGACGTTCCTTTCTTTTTGCCGCGTTGTTTCCAGTGATTTGTTTTTTATTTTTTTTTATTTTTTTTTTATAGTATGCAAGCAGGCTTATAGTTTTGGAATTTTTCATTTTAGTTAGTTTTGGGTTTTGTTTTTTTAATTGAGTTTAGTTTTCAGGGTAGTTCTGTTAGTTTTTATTAGTTTTAGTTATTGAATAAATGCTTAGTTTTTGTTTGGTTTTACTTAGTTTCAGTATTGGTTTGAGTTTATTATTATTATTTTTTTAAATGTTACTCATGTGCAATAAAAAAAAAGCCATCATGGGAGCGACGTCATCTTTTGGTGCTTTTCTATTGGCTGCTGCTCGATGACGTCACTTCTGTGTGACACTTTTAAAGGTCCTTATTCCACTTCATGTCAAAATAAATCAATTTCAAATCATCCCCAAAGTCTCATGCATTCAATTAAAGACAAAAACTAATGACATTTTTGCTATAATTATAGTTTTAGTTTTGTAACCATAAAAATGTAGATTCAGTTAGTTTTCCTTTATTTTATTTTGTTCACAAAATAGTTTTTGGAATTTTAGTTTTTTGTTAGTTTTAGTTGACTACAAAAAACCTTGCATGCAAGTCACAATTTGGCTATCGGAGCGGACTCGCATTAGCATGAGCGATGCTAACGGTTGGGCTTAATCAAACCTGCCACATTCTTACAGAAGACACAAGAAACATTTGAAGGGTTAGCATGCCAAGCTAGCGGAACTTATTGGCCGACGTCTCGGAAACAATCAAATCACGTCGGCTATCGGCGACGAGCGCAAACTCACAGCTGTTTGCGCACAAACTCCCGGTTGGCCTCGCAGGCCAGCGTCTGCGTGTGCGCGGCGGCGGCGTGGTTGTCGGCGGCAGCCTTCAGGCTGGAGCAGGCCGCCACAAGATGGCCGCTCTGAGTCAGGTTGTGCTCCAGCGCCTCCGCGTGGTCTGGACGCAAAACGGCACCGTTAGCGCGGCTCGGCGCGGACGCCGTCGGCCATCTTACCTTGTTGATGCCGCAGCTGATTGGTCAGGTTGAGCTGCGTCCGCTGCTGAAGCTCCGCCTCCGCCTGCAGCGCGCTGACGTTGGCCATTAGGACCGCCTACGCGCACACGCACATGCAGTCAACTTGAATAAATGAGCAGCTTGGAACATGCTAGCATGAGCTGGTGACGGGTAAACGTCAAATCTAAACAGTTGTCGCTTCTGACTTTCTTTGAAATTAATGTTTTCCGGACCGGCGCAGATGAGTTTGCTCGTGTTCAGTTGTTGTCGGAATCAGTCCGGGCTGGCGTTGAGTAAAAGCAGCTGTTGAAAATTTTTTCTATTTTTAGAAGGCGCCGGTAGTCTTGTTGCCATGACAACGGGATCCTTATCAAGCAAACAAACACCGAGACGTCATGTGCTCCCTCTGGCGCTAACGCTAGCTTAGCACGAGCGCAGCAGCAGCCTGCCAAGGCAAACTTTTTGCTGCTGCTGCTGCTGTTTTCATTGGTGAGAGGCCGCTAGTGGAAAAGGAAGGAAAGGGAGTCGCGGCAGGAAGGGTTGCGGGGGGGGGGGGCATGTCGGTACCCTCGGGTGGGTGAGTCATCGTGCGTGCATGTGGCACAAACACTCACTTCTTCCAAGCAACATGTTGAAGGATGGAAAAGTTGTGTCGCTCTTTAGTTTACTCACTCTGCTTGAGGAGGGAGTGAGCGAGCGAGGGGCCCGGTGGGCTCCACTTTGGACCTCCGCAGGATGTTAAAGTTGGCAGAAGTAGCAACAGTATGTCGACTAAATTGAGGCTTTCTGTAAAGTCACATTTTAGTTGATTAGAAGCGTGTGACCATGTTGTAGGTTTGTTTTTTCTCAAAAAGAGCGTCGTTGTCGTCGTCCCTCACAATATCCTCGCTCAATTTCCTACATGACAGACTTGTTTGTACGATATTCGACAAATCCGACGTCGGCCAAACGTGACCGTTTATCAACTTTTTTTCTCGTCATATTGCCCCGCCCTCTAAAAAAATGTCTTTCTACGTGGCCTTAATATGCCGTCGTCATTAAGGCTATTTGAAAATATGGATATAAATAAAGAGGACTTGACTTTGACCTTCAGTGCAGGCGCGAGACGTAATTCCCCTCCAGACCATCGGTGGCGGTAGTCGTTGAGGCAACCCGAAACCGATGCATATCGCTTCCTGTTCCTCCCACGTAAATGAAATCCTCCAACTTTTTTACGATCGTACGAAGATGAAGGCGGCAAAGGCACAAGCTAATGTTGCATTCGAGGACGGTCGCAAGTCGGATACATCCGAGTTAGTTTTTTTCCGAGTTCAAGGGTGGCGTTCCCGTACGCACTTCCTGGTTTGAACTCTGAAAATTCCCACTTCCGACCATCCTCGAATGCAGCATACGGAGAAACGGCAGCAAATGGGCAAAATAGTCCGGCGAGCATGCAAGGCAAAAGGTTGACCCCAACTTTTGTCCAGAACTGGAATTGCAGGACAACAATTTTTCCCTGAGCAGTTCCGTCCGTACCGTTGACCCGCGCTCGGCACTTGGTCTTCTCGCCACGTGTCCAATTTGCTGGGAAATTAGCGCTGACTTCCTGCTTTCGTCACCACCCCCAAACTCAAAATGTCGTCAAGTCACAATACATCTTGCCAGAGCAATGAAGCTTCTATTACTTGTGTGCTATATTTAAAAAAAAAAAAAAAGCATGGGAGCGACGTCATCTTTTGGTGCTTTTCTATTGGCTGCTGCCAGATGACGTCACGTGTGGTACACTTTCAAACATCCTTATTCGGGTTCATATCAAAAGAAATGGACTTGAAAAGGCTCATGCGTTACCAAAGACGAAAGCAAAGGAATTTCAGTGTTTGTTTTGAAGCATTTTCCTTATTTTGTCAGTAGTTTTGCTTTTTCGTTCTAGTTTGAGTTCACTAAAATAACGTTGGCACGCGCGCCAAAGTAGTTACTGCGAGCCGAAACGAAGCAATTCCTTCCGGTCGGTACCTCGCGCGCCCGGCAGTCGTCCAGGGTCCGGTTGGCGATCGCCAGCCGCCGCCGCAGCGCCTCCAGCGCGGCCTCTTGCCACTCGAGCCGCTCTCGAGCGCGCTCCAGCCGCCGTTGCAGCTCGTCCTTGTCTCGGGCCCACAGCGCCTCGGCGCCCGCCACCTTCTCGCGGCTCTCGCGCAGGTCCTGGCGGCAGCGGGCCGAGCTCTTCAGGTCCGGAGACGTGGACCACACCACGATGACCACCAGGGAGATGAGGGACCACAGGGCCAGCACCAGCAGCGCCGCCTTGGTGCCGCCGCCCATCTTGCCGGACTTGGACGCAGCCGCCGCGGCCGTCATGATTCGCGTGCGTGCGAGATCGAGACCAGCTCAGGCTGGAGACTCGATGCGGACCGCTTGACTCTCCTCCTCCTCCTCCTCCTCCTCCTCCTCTCGAACCGCACCCTTCCTCCTCCACCTTCTTTCCGTCCTGGCTTGTGTCCGGCCGCAGCGCACGTGCAAGACGGGGGAGGAACTTCTCAACAACGTGCGCGTGCGCGTCTACTTTCTTGGAATTTTTCATTCGAGCTCGTTTTTTCATTTCGTTTTGGAGTTTTGTTTTTAAATGGAGTTTGAATTTGTTTTGTTTTTTAATTAAATGCTTAGTTTCAGATTAGAGTTTGAGTTTTTGTATTAGTTAAAAAGTGTATTACGTGTGCGCAGTATAAAAAACAAAAACATCATGGGAGCGACGTCACGTGAAGGTGCTTTTCTATTGGCTGTTTTTAGCCGACGTCACCTCTGTGACACTTTCAAACGTCCTTATTCCGTAAATATATAATAATACTAATAAACATCCTTATTCCAGTTAATATGAAAAATAATATAAAAATCACATTTCAAATCATCCCCAAAGGCTCGTGAATTCAATTCATTACCAAAGACATTTATGCGTTAATTACAGTAAACATAAAATGTAGTTTCAGGTTTTTTTGGGGTTTTTTTCAAAAGCATTTTCGTTTTTATTTGATGTTGTTAACAAGATGTTTTTTTGTTTTTGTAAGTCAATTAAGGTGGGTGTGCACGCCCCTCAACCACTCCACCAATCAGGAGTCAGCCCACCTGCCAGTCAAAGTCTACACTAGTGTTCTGTTTAAGCCCCGCCCCAAATGAAAAGGCTACAAGCCACTCAATTATTTCAACTTGTGCGATGTTACCATTGATTTTAGGCTGAAATTCCAATATCGACCACAAGATGGCAGCATCTTATATTGCTTGCCATTGGGTCCTTGAAGGAAGAAGATGGCAAGTTTTCATCTCAGCTCTGTTTTTGGCTCAAGTTTAATCAAACGGCAACTTCTCGTCCATCCTGCTTTTTATGCCGCTGACAGAAAGCGATTTCACGACTCTTCAATCTATTTGCTCGCATGATCTCGGTTAGTTCGGTGGTGTGCAGAAAATGGGAATGACTTTCAAAGGCGGGCTTTCGATTTCAACTTCATTTCAAAGCGTCTCCCAATTGGCGTGCAGAAAAATTGCACATGTTTTCCTTCCTGGCATGATTGTGATGAATAAGCACGTCCTCGTTTTGTTTTATCCGAAGGACAAGATGGCCGCACGCATGAACGTCAAACGACTTTGACACTCGTGCATACAATTTGCAAGTGATGAGCGTAAGTGTGTCTGTTGGAAGTTTGACGAAACAACAAGCAGCTGCTGCCTGATGTGTGAAGCAGCTGACCTGCGCAAGGCGTGCAAATATTTGGCAGCACTTTGACGTTCCTGCCTTGAAGGCAGGACAGGAAAAATGAAGAAAGCTTCTTTTTTTGGGGGGGGGCCTTCCAAATGTTCCTTGTGACGGCTTTTTCCAGCGTTTGTGTTGTTGTGTGCTGCTGTTACCATGGTGACGATGCCACAACTCTTACTTTGTTGTGGATTTTCACATGACGGCTCAAAAAGGGGGCGGGTCAAAAGAAGCCTTTTGAAAAGCCAAAGAAGAAGCAGTCCAAGCCGCTGATGACAGATAATCGATGATGATCAATTCATCCATCTTGTCCTTCCATCCACTCCGAAAAAATGTCAGCAACGTGAATGACATCAGAGGTCAAAGGTGAGCCCTGAGTTTGGAGTGGCGCTGATGGCGCCCCCTGGCAGGCCGCAAGGCATCGTTGCGTTTCCCCTCCACTTGCATGACCTTTGACCTTTAAGGAAAGATTATTGATCAGCAGTCAACAATCATTGTCAGTTTGCCCTCTACTGGACTGTAAGAGAATGACATCATCAGGCAAACATTTTTCCAAGGTGGTCTTATTAGCATATGAACAGATCAAATTATATTTTATAATTATAATTATTTTGTCCAGCCCTATCCGCTTATCTTCACCAGGGTTGTAGGCATGCTGGAGCCTATCCCATTTTTTTTTTTTTAGAAATATTAAAATCATGAGCACAATCGTTCATTCATTTTCCAAATTTTATCATTAAATGTCAAAGAACAAGCACATAATATTAATGAATAAATAGCCGAAATCACAATTAAATTTGGATGAAGCGACGAGAGAAATAAACAGATCCATTTTACTCATCTCCAATATACGTACATTTATTTGGATGTTTTCCCGTTCAAACTGTGTTTTTGTTGTTGACGACAGAGCTGAGCGGGAGGCTGGCGCCCTCTGCTGGCGCCCTCTGCTGGCGCCCTCTGCTGGCTTATCAGGAAACTGATCCAGCGAGTGCGCGCGTCCGGATGACACATGCCACCCCCAAAACGAGGCCGAACTACAAACATGGCCGCCCAGTGTCACGCACATAAAAAAACAAGTCAACAATTGAGGTGAGGAAACTTTACTGAGGTCTGATGATGATGTCACTTCCTGTCTGCATCATGTGACTACATGACAAACACAAGACCACTATTTACACCGCCCACCCAAACACTATCTTGGCCGTGTTAGCATAGCTTAGCATCATGTTAAGCTAAGCTAAAACGATAACAAAGGTGGCACAGGAAGTGACGCACACCAACTTCCTCTGCGGTCGGAAAACCTCTCATTGCTTTTATTTTCATGCGTCAACACCAATGCAGCATTGCTTATACGTGGACTTCCTGTTTCCATCTTGTTGAAGCAGTCCTGTTACCTAGCAACAAACCAGGAAGTCTTGCCACAACTGGACAGGACGTCGATGCTAAGCTAAGCTAAGCTAACATGCGTGTGTTTTCAAGGTGAGGAAAACAAACTTGTCGTGAACGCGCTAATGCTAATACGCTAGCCATCCAAACAAGAAACTAGTCTTTCAAGCAGAAAAAAAAAACATCTTAAATATAAAAAACGTCACCTTAGCTTTACTTGAAAAAGAAAGTGTAAACAGATTGACAACATTTCAGACGTTAGCATATTAGCTAGCATGCTAGCTGCAGTTTTCATGCACATGTCCATTTGTAATCATTTGTCAATATTCACAAGCTAACAACATCTTGTTAGCGTCTCTGCGAGGAGCTCACTGGCCATGGGCGGTCTTAGCGGCAGGCTCCGCCCCCGCCGTGAAGCCGTTGCTGAGAGCGTCGGGGCTCGGGGGCCGGTCCCTGGCGGAGGCGGCGGAGGCGGCGGCGGCGGCGTGGCCCAGTGAGCAGCTCTTCTTGGGCGGCCTGGGCGGGGCCACCGCGGACCGGGCGTGCCGCTGGCCATCGGCCCGCAGCGGCGGCCTGATCGGGGCGGGCGCCGCCGCCGCCGCCGCCGCCGCCGCCTCGGGCTTGCGAGGAGGGGCGGGGCTACTTTCTTCCCTTTGCTTTCCCGAGGGCGCGGCCTCCTTGTCTTTGGGGGCGGGATCGGCGGCCTCAGGGGGCGGGTCCTGCTGCATGCTGCTCTGCCGCGACGTCCCCGAGGCGGGAATCTCGCAGCTGTCGGTGCGGCGGCGGGACGATTCGTGCATCCGACCGGTCGCCACCACCGCCTTCATGGCCGCCTGCCGCCGAATGGCATTCGTTCACGTCATCGATGATGTCACGCGGGCATTTTTGCTCACCTTCAGCTTGCGTCTGGCGTTGAACTCTTGCAGCTTCCTGTGCGCCGTGTCCATGTGCGAGAAGCGCGCCGCCTTGCCCAGCACCCACGGATGCTGCAGGGCCTGGCACACGCTCAGACGCTTGCCCGGGTCCAACACGATCAGCTTGCTCACCTGACGCACGCGCACGCGCACGCGCACGCGGGTCACTCGCTTCGCACTCGTGGAATGTTAGCATCGGCTTGGTGATGGACGGATGTGCAAATGGATGGATGGATGGACAGACAGATGGACAACTGGATGAATGGACGGATGGATGAACAGACCGGATGGATGACTAGACAGATGATTGGACGGATGACTGGACGAGCGGCCCACCGACCAGGTCCTTGGCGTTGTCGGAGACGTCGTCCCACCACGGCGAGACGAACTCGTAGTCGCAGTTGAGGATGCGCGTGTACATGTACTGATCCCCGCGCGCGTCGAAGAAGGGTTCGAACCCGCACAGCCTGCCGGCGAGCCACCCGCAAACGTCAGCGTCGGATGGCGTGGCGTCATGTTACGCGTGTCAACTCACAGGATGTAGAGGATGACGCCCACCGACCACATGTCCACTTGCGGCCCGTACGCGTTTCCGCGAAGGATCTCGGGAGCTTGAAAAGACGAGCAAAAGTTGAAGGAGCGAGCGGCAGTCACGTTCCGTCCGCGTCCGCGTCGGGAACTCACCGCAGTATCCGGGCGTGCCGCACACCGTCTTCATGGTCACCTGATCGCCGATGATTTTGGAAAGACCGAAGTCGGCTGCAAGGCAACGCACGCCGTTGACGGACGGACGGACGGTCGTCACGGCGACGGCAAACGGCCTCACTCACCGATCTTGAGCGGCGCGTCGAGCGACAGGTCGGCGTACAGCAAATTCTCCGGCTTCAGATCCCGATGCACCACGCCGTTCTCGTGCAGATACTGACGCAAAAGCGTTCCGGAGGGACACGTTGGAAAAAATTTCAAAACAAAACAAATATTGAAAACGCTTTCAAAATGTTGTTTGAATTTGAATTTCATTTGAAATGTTTTCACATTTCGTATTATCCTTCGCAAAAGTCGCTCCAATTGTCATCTGGGAATTGTACTTGACAAATACTTCATAAATATTCACACACAAAAAAAAACACTAAAAAAATAACTATAAATAAATAAATACAAAAAAGAATACTTGACTCATTGAGCCATTTTCAGCAGTCAAAAGTTCAGATTTTGTCTAGAATTCATGTGCTAACTTCATCATTTGTCATATTCAATTAATAACACACAAGCTGACTTGATGTAAGCCACGCGGGCTTTTGCCAGGCGGCACTGAAGGCAAGTGACGCTTCCACCCTTAAGAAGACATTTTGTTTTGTTTTTTCCATATATTATCCACTCACTCACACACAAGGCTTACTTACTTCTTGGAAGCCAGGCGGAGAAGCGAACAAGGCAGGTGACGCTTCCACTCTTAAGAAGACATTTTGCAACTTGCTCCAGACTCAAAATGACATCACAAAGGCAGCCAAAGGTAACCAATCACAGCTTTCTAGGTTTGGTCATATGACATTCTCACAAGCTGAGCTGTGATTGGTTACCTGCGCCCTTGTGATGTCATTTGCAGTTGAGAGCCAGTTGCAAAATGTCTTCCTAAAGGTACGTGAAAAATCATGAAAACATCACATCTATTATAGGCAAAATATTCATGTTTGACTGCCAAAAATGGTTAAATAAGTCAAGTATCCCTTTAAAACAGAATAATTTCAAAAAAGGAATCAGCTGCTCGAAAAACAACAAAAATGAAAAGTGAATTTGAAAAACTCAATTGAAAATATTGAAACGCGCACGCGTGAAATGACCCAGTTAGCGACGTGATGCTAATGCTAGCAAGCCACCCAATCGGAAGAGGACATTTGATGTCGTCCTGAGATGATACGAGCGAATGGTGCAACACGCACGCACGCACGCACACACGGGCCGAGACGGGATCGAGGTCGTGCGTGCGTTTGTGATGTTAATCCCGCGTGATGTTAATCTGCTGAGCAGCTGCACGTTACGTAACCGCGCTGGCTGCGACAACCCACCACACACGACCAAGAAGAAGAAGGAGTGTCAATAATCGCTCCGTCCGATAATCGGTCCAGCGCCGACACACGCGAGGATGAAAATTGTCGAAGCGCGTCGCCATGACGAAGACGACGACTAAACAAAACGCAAGCCGCCATCTTTGTGCCATTTGGCAGAAAAATACGCAACGCGCTTCAAAATCCTCCAGACAAAATCCAATAAGCAAAAAAACAAACAAAAAACCCATTCCAAGACTGACTAACATTGAACGGTGTGAAAGGGACGGCCCGCGGGCCACAAACGGATCCCATCCGGCCCGCGGGCCACAAACGGATTCCATCCGGCCCGCGGGCCACAAACGGATCCCATCCGGTCCGCGGGCCACAAACGGATTCCATCCGGCCCGCGGGCCACAAACGGATCCCATCCGGCCCGTTGGCAATCCCAGTTGTTGTTGCTAATTGTGGCCACTGGGGGGCGCACTGACAACCACGTCGACTGTCAGGCTGCTCCTGCCTGATGTTGGTTCTTATTATCAGCATGTCAATACATCAATAATAATATTGACAAATTCTGTTGCTAAGCTTGTTATTGAAGCCGGCAAAAGGATGTCCAAACATCACGATACGATATTATCATCATATGAAGGTCATGATACGATAATTAGCAGAATATTGGCAAGACAAAAAAGGTCACAATATCGTCAAAATAAAACAACTCATGCTATATGAAAAATAGGATGAAAATATAAATATATAAAAAAGTATAGAAATATAAAATATTGAGGCACTTACTTGTTAACAAGCATATTATTTATTTATTTATTACTTTATTACTTCATCTGACCATAAGCGTGGATTTGAAACATAGAAGGGCCAAAAGGTGCCTTGTGGAAATTAAACGACATGAAAAAAACTAGCCACCAGAGGATGCTAGAACTGCACAAATGCAAATCAAGCCGACTTATTTTATTTTTTTTGAACAGATGTGCTGCTTTTAATATTGTGACATGACGACGATATATAGTGGCGATATTACGATATCGTTCCATCCCGAGTAGAAACAGGAAGTTGATAGTACTTCCTGTTTCTTTTTACACACGCGATCACGTAAGCGTGAACTCGTCAACGATTTCGATGTTGGTTATTGTGATTCTTTATCAATTTTTGGGGGTTCAATTCTGTTGTTTTGTTTATTTATTTTCAGAATTTTTTGGAACGATGTTTTGTGAAGAAGAAAAACAAACCAAGCGATTGCTATGACGACGGACGCGTCCTACCGCCACGGCCTCCAGGATCTGTTTGATGACGTGGGCGGCGTCCCTCTCGCTGTAGTATCCGCGCTCCACGATCCTGAAAAGGTGAAGGTGGCGTCAGGTGGCAGGTGGCAGGTGAAAGGTCACGATGGCGCGCACCTGTCAAAGAGCTCGCCTCCCGTCACCAGCTCCAAAATGAGAGCGATGTCCGTGTCCGTTTCGAAGATCTCCTTCAGCTGGATCTGGGGAGCAAAGCGCCGGTCGGTCGGATGTCGCGTCGGTCGAGAGGCCGTCGCACTTACGATGTTGGGATGGGAAAGTCGCAGCAGGACGCCGATCTCCGTGCGGACGATCTTCTTGTCGATCTGCGGCTCGGGAAAAAGCAAAACGCAAACGTCACGCCGGTGAGCCGGCCGGGTGATGACATCATCGACGTGAGACCGCTACTGACCGTCTTCTTCAGAACTTTGGCGGCGTACGACTTCTTCTTGTCCTTTTCTTCGCAGCGATACACGACGGATGTCGCGCCTCTGAAAACACAAAACGCGTCCTGCTAGCGCCTGCCAACGCGCTCGTGCGTCTGCATTTATGGCGAGCCAGATGGAGGGAACGGATCACGTCCGTGCCGGTCTCCATGGCAACAGTACACCTGCTAACGGGCTAGCGACAGCACGCTAACACATTGGTGAGTTTGTCACACTCGCTAAGCTGTACATCTGATTGGATAGCCGATCAAGCCGTTGAAGTCGCAGGGCGGCCATCTTGCTCCTCCCACCTCACCGGCAGACTGCCGGATCAACGATACATCCAGATGAGACAAATCCAGCTCGTAGGCAGGCACAATACTATTTTGGAGCACATAAAACTAACTAGTGGACAGCATGTGCTGCTTTGAAAAAAGCACCTTTTTCTTTCATTAGATTTGGAAGAGGCGTCTTTTGTTGAATTACACTGAGAATTCTAATTCATTTAAAAAAAAAACACACAACAAGTTTGTTCCTGTACTAAACATCATGAAGAAATAATAGCATTTCTACATGTATTTAAGGCAAGTTGGAAAGTGTCTCAAGTCCTCGTTTATCCATCCATCCATTTTCTTGACCGCTTATTCATCACAAGGGGTTGCTGGCGCCCATCTCAGCTGGCTCTGGGCAGTAGGCGGGGGACACCCTGGACCGGTCGCCAGCCAATCGCAGGGCACACAGACACCAGCAACCATCGAGCGACAATTGGGAGCAGCCAATGAACCTGCCACGCATGTCTTTGGAATGTGGGAGGAGCCCGGAGTACCCGGAGAAGACCCACGCGGGCAAGGGGAGAACATGCAAACTCCACCCAGGAAGGCCAGAGGAACCCGGACTCGAACCGGAGTCCTCAGAACTGGGAGGCGGACGTGTTCCCCTTGTTTATGTTTCATAAATTGAAATCACCATCAATCATGCTGTTTCGACGAGTATGCTGTCTCAAATGTTCTCCGTTTTGTATCCTGCAAATGTATAGCACGGTATGGCGGGAAACAATTCTTGGGAGGAGCAATATGGCGGCCTCGCCACCTCAAAAGTCGGCCTATCACTGATGCTAACACATGAGTCAGTTTGCCACTGGCTGACGTCACATTTTTGTTTTTGCGTCATCAAAAGCAAAAAAAAAGGGAAAAGTGTTGACTACATTACCCATGATGCTCGAATGTTTCATCCAGGTGGACGCCTGGCTATGTCGTCACGACAACAATATGACATCACTTTTTCCTCCATGTTTGTTGATCTCAACTTTAACGATCATGAATCAATACGTGAAATAAGCGTCAATAATAATAATGATGATGCTCATGAAACGTATTTTGTTGTTGACACGTTCAACAAACAGCAGATTAGCATGTTGTTAGCATGTAGCTTGTTGCGTTTGTGAAGTGTGTTGCATTATGGTTGTGTTGTTGTCGTCGTCGTGTTCTGACGCGAAGGTGTCGCTCGCCCTCGCAAGTTTGCCCTCATGGGAAGTCGGAGCTTGTCGGAACATCCGCCCGCCATTCCGAACAACGTCTATATTTATTTTCTGCGCGCGCGTCCGTCCGTCCGTCCGTCCTGACCCACCTGCCCAATTCGGAGCCGAGCGTGTAGAACTCCTCCACCGTCCCGTCCCTGCGCGAGCCGTCCACCCAGAAGTCCGCCGCCGGCACCGCCTCCGAACCGGGCCGGGACGTCGGCATCTTGACGCTGCGTCTGCGGGGCTGGTTCCGATCACGCGCGCCCTCCCGAGTCCAGATGGAGCAGAACCGGATTACAGGAGTGGGGGGGGGGGTCTTTTAATCCCGCCTCCCGCTCCGTTTAAGACCCAAAACGCACAAGCCACACGGACCAATTCTCTTTTTTTTTCTTTTTCTTCTTCTTCTTTTTTTTTTTTTTTTACTCCAAAACGGTACCAGAACCCGGAACCCACTCAGCATCCATCGGGCCTACAAGCGCACGAACGCTGCCATGATCGGAGCAGCCGATCTGGACCGAGCCCGACCAAGATCCCGTTTGAGACGGGGAAATCCGGAAACAAGCGTCGATGGTCCAAACGGTTCTGATGGCTTGTGACGTGCAGCGATGTGTTGTGATCTGCGGCGGCGGGCGGCTGTAATCTCTTGGCCCCGCCCCCGACAGCGCTCGGGCCAATCCCAGTCTCACCATTGGACGCTCGAGCTGTCACTCACGCGCCGCATCTTCAAGACTTCATTTCGTTCCACACACACACACACACACACCTCAAGTTGAAATTATTTGACTCTTCACAACTAATGACATTTTTTTGTATTGTTTTCACGCTTTATTAAAATTCCTAACGTAAGAATGATTTGATGACGCTGGAGTCGCTGTGCTGCCGCAAATGGCCACTTGAGGGCGCGCCATTCAAATGCAGCCGACGTCAGGACGTGATGTCGTCACGCGTGGCGTCACTCCACTTCCTGGTCGGCGTGTACTTTGTCAACAAAGCAGACAGGCGAGGCGTGTTGCGAAGAAGGCTTCAGTTTTCCTCTCCAACTTCTTCTTCCACGACGTTCATTTGCTTTCGGTCGCTTCCAATGGCGGCACCCGCGCGCCCGGCGCTCGTTGGTCCCCTGCTGCTTTTGCTTCTTCCCGTCTGCCAGACGCTCGCGGCTCCGGGGGCGGCGCCGCAAACCACCGCCGAGATTTCGAGCAACAGTAGCAGCGCAGCAGCCGGAAGTGGGGCGGCCGGAGCCGGAAGTGCGGGAAGAGAAGGCAAGACGCTGAGCGGCTTCAAAATGGACTCGTTGATGGTGCAGCGAGCCTTCTACGTGCTCGTCGCCATCACCGCCGTCGGCCTACTTTACTTCCTCATCAGGGCCGTGCGGTGAGTAGAGATCGATACAAGTGTCGACATTATCGATACTAAGTCAGTGTCGGTACCGCATCGATACCGGCATGAAATATCCATCTCGTCGTTTAGTTTCAGTTTGGCTCTTTTATTGCCCTGCTGCGGTTTGGTCAAACAGATAACGGGCATGTCTTACTAGCTCATCTTTGTAGTAGATTGCATAAACACATGCAGTATTGTATTTGAGAAATATTTCTTTGCTAGGTTTTATTTTTGTTGTCGCATCATCGTCTTTAACATCTTGTTTTGTTGCTTTTTATTTAGCGTGAAGAAGGCAGCCCCGAGGAAGAAGTACGGCCTGCTGGCTCACTCGGACGACTCGATGGAGCTGACGGCGGCGACGGCAAGCGATGAGGATGACGACAACACGTTGTACGAAGCTCGAGCCCTCCGCAGGTCAGAGGTCGCACCGTGACACGGTCGCGCTGACCTTTCACCTCAAAGATTTTTCTTTTTTTCAATGACACCAAAACAATTGCAAACTCTCGATGGGAGATAACGTTTGTGTTCCAAACAAAAAGATTTCCACAAGCCGGTTCTATTCAATCTTCCATTTGAAAACATGATTTGAAATCTCTTCACGTGGCATCTGATTGTCCGTCCATATTTAAGATTGTCAAGGAAGCAAAATGTGACTGCAATTCAATTTTAAAGCAAACAAATGGTTCTTTTCTATTTGCCATTTGCATTTGTGAATGTGCTATTTACCCATCATAATTATTCTCCACGTGTGCAGATGAGTGGGTTGTGGAAGATCGACAGCCAGCGACCAATCACCTCTGCAGGAAAGACCAAAGAAGACTTTTTGCTTGTTTCTTTTGTATTTTCCTCTTTTATTTTTTTTAAACATTTATTTGACTTTTATATATATATATAAATGCTTTCATTTTTTTTAATTTTTTTTTAATATTTCATTATACACGGATATTTTTTCTTCTTTTCCGAAAGAGGAGGCGGAGCCAGCTGACTGTCAGCACGTTTGGTCATCCTGGTGCTGAGCATCATGGGTAGTGTGGACTATTTGTTTCATTTTTGGGGGGGATTGATTAATTGATTGATTGGTGTGGGGGATCACGGTGGTGGGTGTCATGCTGATGTTTTGGCCAACAGGTGTCAATTGGACCAAAACATCGGCTCCCCACCCAAATTCAAATTAAAATGGTGACTTTTGTATTATGAAACCATCTTTTTGTCTGCACCATCATTTGCATGTTGATCTACAGATATCATGTTATCAATATGTCATTTTGACTTGACTTGATTTAAAATTTTTGACAACCACTGTGTCATTTTGACAAATCGGACATAGGGGGCGCTGTGAGGATTTCCTCCATTTTCCACCACCAAGCAATGAGGAAGCCAAGCGGCACGCTATTGGTCAGCGCTGCGGCGAGAGTGCTTCCTATTGGCCGCGCCTCTTTCCCTGGGCTTCCGAATGGCCCGCCAGCAGAGCGCGAAACGGCGCCATCGTCAAAAGTGCGTCGAGTGTGCGGCGGACATTTGACAAAAAAAACCCCAAAGCAAACAAAACTGAGAACAAAACTCGAGAGCTCCCGAAACGAACGTCGGAGCGCGCGTTTGTTCGCTTCCCGTCTCGGTCGACACTTGAGTGGTCTGACGAACGAACACGCCGGAGTGGAGGAGCTAACGCGGCTAGCTGCTAGCTTTAGCATTGTCCGGGAGGGCGCTTGCAACAAAGTTTTTTTTTCCGGTTTTGTTTTGTGTCTTCATCGATGAGCTGCCCGGTCAACCTCCAGGCGCTTCCGACTGCTGTTTTCCACCAGGTCGTGACTCCCGAAAATGTGAAGGGAAGGTGAGCGATGCTGCTTATTTACTAGCCAATGTTGGCTTCTTTTTTTTTTGTTGCTGTGAACGGCTCTGATTGGTCAATGGACGGGGATTGGGCGTGGTTTCTGCCTTGCTTCATCACCTGTTTCTTTTCACCAAGTTTTGTTTCAGTTTTTGTGTTGTACCTCTGAAATGAAGTATTTCAGTCAAGTTTTCCAGTCGGCTGCGTTCCTTGTGGCCTCTCAAGGTGCCACAGAGAAAGTGAGGAGACCGCAAAACTTCCAAACGAGATTGCAGTTTGTCATGTGTAGTTGTGAAAGCTTAATTTATTCCGCAGCACATGACAAGTAGGGTTAATTTGATCCGCCATTTTAAAATTTAGTCTCAGTTTTCGTCCAGTTTCAATCACACATGTTAGTTTTTATCATAGTTAGTCCACCCCATCCCGTTTTTATTTAATCTATTTTTAGTCAACTGTTAAATCTAGCATTTTAGTCCAAGAAAACATCATTTTATTCGGCTAGTTTTAGTCGAGAAAAACTGTCAACATTTTATTCTAGTTTTAGTCAGGACAGTCATTTAACCCCTGTATGTTTTTGTCAACAGATATGTTGTACATTTTGGATCGAAATCTATTTCACATCAAATTTTCTTGAATCATTTTTATGTGAAACAATTGGACACACAATGACAGTATATCAACAAGTGTCTACTATGGCTCCATGCTATGAGCTAATAAGTTAGCAAGCATTAGTTAGCGGTCGGATTAACATTATTGTTGGAACCGTTATAGCTGTTGGCTTTTTTTTTTTTTTAAACAAAATCATATAATTTTCATCTCGTTTTTGTTCATGAACTAAAATGTCCACAAGTTTTAGTCCCATTTTTATCAAGTGAAGGACAATTTTGTCTTGTCTTCATTAGTTGATGAAAATGCAAACTAATTTAGTCCGAGTTGTTGTTTTTAATGAGTCTAGTTTTAGTCTGGTGAAAAATCTGCAATGACGAGTTGATTTTTGTTGACTTTTTGTTGACGAAATGAACGCTAATAAGAAGAAAGTTAAGGTCAACAAATTGTTCGGTGGCGCGATTTCCTGGTGAGCAAATGTTGAGTCACGTTTTGTGTGTGTCAAATGTTGAGTCACGTTTTGTGTGTGTCAAATGTTGAGTCACGTTTTGTGTGTGTAGAGCTGCGGGAAGTTCCCTGACGGCGCTCGGCTTCCCCAAATCCAGAACGTGTTTGTGGGATGCTCGCCCCGTTGGAGAGAAGATCTGCGTCCAAATGTGCTCTCACAGGTAAGACGCTGAAATCAATCAATGAGTCACAAACTGTCCTATCACGTCAAGTCAAGCTCAGCAGAGGAAGATTTCGGCATCAGTGTTTATTGATTGTGTATTCGGGCAGCTCAATTTCCAAATGGAACATGAAGCCTTCATATTTTATTTCAAACATGAAACAGATCACAGCCTGTTTTGTGAAATACATTTGCTCAAAGACTCGAGTTTCAGATCAATAAATAATCATTTTCATCCAAATCTTCCACTTTATATGTACAAGTTTACTGATGAGTATTTTCTAAGTTTGAGTCATAAAATGGCAACGATCGCGTTATAAATGTGTATCGGTATCAAATGAAATGGTGACCTATGAATCGTGATACAAATTGAATCAAGGCAAGTTTAATTGTCGAGCACATTTGATCCACAAGGCAAGTGGATGTGCTTTCCACAAGGAAAGACGACGCGGACAAACATTCGGAGGAAGAAGAGAAAATCAAGAAAAGAGAACATAATGACAATATAAAAACATTATTCAGCAAACTTTAAAGCACATCGTTTAATAAGGAAGTTTCAAATGATAATCAAACCAGAATGAACTCGACAATTGACAACCCCAGTGGCGACTTTGGCTCCATTTTATGAGCTCGTCAATTAGGCAGCGTGAGTTAGCGGTCAGATGAACGTGATCGTTGGAATCTTTCATTCATCTTAACGATAATTGACTTTTATCTTCTATCTCGCGTGTTTGTGCGTGTTGCACTCGCTGGCTGCAGATTTCAAAGGGGGCGTGTCAACCGTGTCACATGACAGATGAGCAGAGACACGATTTGACCAAATCATCTCATTTTTCTTCATCAAGTAACATTTGGATAGATTTGAGTCCACTTTTGATGACGTGAAGCACGTTCATGAGTGGAGCAAAAAGTCTCGTCAAAGCGATCCGCGTCTTTGCCATGGCGTGTTTTTGTGTGCGCGTTTAGGATGCCCCGCCTCCTGCTGCGCGAGAAGGCTCTTCGGCTGGCTCAGCGTCACGTGCGGCGATGCAACGCGTCGCGCGTTCACTGCTTCTTCTTGGGCTCCGTGGACGTGGACGCAGGTGAGAACGGAGAAAAAAAAAAAAAAAAAAAAAGACGTCCGCTGTTTGCACAGCAGTTGGCAAATGTTTTTCTTCTCCTCTTGAATTGCAGGTATGCAAAATGTACATTTGTGTTTTGAGCATAAGCGAATGAAAGCGAAGGTGAAGAAATGAAGTGCTTTCATGCAGTTGAATGTCGTCTTTGCAAGTAAATTCGCATGCCAACAAAATATGGCTCGTTGAATCCGCCTTTTGAAAAACTTGACAATCGGTCGGAGAAGGGCAAGAATGCCTTCGGGTCGCATCACTTCACTTCACTTCACTTCTTTCAATCCGTCCTTTTCAAACTGGTTTCTTCGTCTGTGTTCTTGTTGACTGGCAGCCATCTTGCATCAAATGTGCGAGTGGACAAATATGATTAAATATGTTCCGAAATGATTCAATGTAGTTAGTTTGAAGGCGGACCCCCTGAAAACCGACGACATTTCAAAACCAAAGTTGAAAAGTAGCTCAAATGAAAAATTCCAAAAGGTTATTAATAAGCCTGGCGGGCATCCAAAATGCGGAATGTATGAGAAGCTGACTCGTTGCGATTGGGCTCCGAGTCGAGCCGCTCCTCCTCCGTGTCGAGGAGCCAGTGAGGTGGTTGGGGCACGTCCCAGCGGGAGCAGACCTCGGGGACGACCCGGGACGCGTCGGTCGGCCGGCTTGGGATGAATTGCATGAAGTGGTTGGGGAGAGGCTCGTCTGCGCTTGCCTGCTGCCCCCAGCGAAGCCGCGCCGGCTAAAAGGGCCGCTTGTGGTTTTGGCGAAGTTGAGGAAGTTTCGGGGTTCCGTCCGCTTGCGTCCACAGACGAGGAGGGCGTGACGGTGACGCTGGACCGCTTCGATCCGGGCGGGAAGCAGGCCGGCGACGGGGGCCGCGTTCCCGCCGCCTCGCTGCCGGGCGACGTCCTGGTTCCTTGTTTGTTCTCCACCCAGAAGACCTCTGATGAGATCATCCAATCGGAGGCGGAGCTCAAGCGCTCCGTCGCTGTAAGTCCCGCCCACCTGTCACTCCAACAACATACTTATAAAGCCAAATAAATTTCTCCCTTCGATGAAAATCTCTTTAGATCGACCGTTATATTTTTAAACAAGTCCAATGCCGATATTCATCAAAATGGCCAATATCGGTGCCGATTATCGGTTCGTCTATAGGCAATATGAGCAAACTTTGCCGATTTTGTTTTTGTCTTGCGGCGTCAGGCCTTGCAGGCGGCTGTGAGCGGCCGGCAGCCCCTGGACCTGTGGCAGCTGCTGAAGGTGAAAGGTCACGTGAGCTGCCAGCAGCGGGGGGACGCCGCGTCCTTCAGGCTGGCCTGGTCGTGCGTTTGTCCGTCCGTCCGTTTGGACGTCCACCCGCTCCGCCCCGTCCCCGTCATCCCCACCGCGCTGCTCAGGAGTCTGAAGAGCGCGGGCGGCCGCCAGCGGGGGTGAAAGTCGCCACCGCCGCCGCCGCCGGCACGACAGCGCGCCATCGTATCTAAAACGCGCGTGTGCGTGCGTGCAGGTTTGTGACCATGGATCAGAACAGGAAGTTGCTGCTGCTGCTGCTGGAATCGGACCCCAAAGCCTCCAAACTGCCTCTGGTTGGCGTGTAAGTCACACACACACGTAGAAGTGCATCGATGAATCAATTGTCACCACCGATGAGCACTTTTTCTGAGCTTGTCCAAATATTTTCACATTTTCCAGGATGTTTTGTTTCATTCACTCCTAAAATGATCGTAATTGATTGAGTGATTGTCAGTTTGTGATGACTTGACAATTGTGAAAATCATTTTTGGTTGCAAGTAGGCGTGGGAACATCACGATACGACACGATATGCGATACGCGGCTCACAAAAAAAAAGATCTCGTCATGTGACAATACCGATTATATTGCGCACGTTAATAAATCCACGATCATCAACGGTAAAACGACTCAAGACACAAACGGATGTTTTTCCAATGAGAAATTGTTTCTTTTTGTACCATCACAATATTCAAAATGAGTACTTTAGTGTATTAAACAAAAGAAATCCAAATAACTTCTGGAAACAAATTTGTCTTTCTTAAACACTATTATGCAACATGTCAGTCATTGACATAGTCGGTTTTCCATTTTTTGTGTAATATTGCAAGAGTAAAATAAGTCAAATGACTTAAATATTCAATTCAATGAAATGAATATTGTGTGCTTGTCCACGTGTCACCTGCCAGCTGGCTGAGCGGCGTGAGCGTGGTGCGGAACCCTCAGGTGGTCACCTGGTGTCTGCGGTTCCTCTTTGGCTCCGCCCTCCAAGACAGGTCGGTGACGCGGCGGGCGGAGGCGTGACGAGCGCCAGGCGACGGCCGCTCATGTTTGTTTGCGTGTCAGAGTCACGTCGGAGGACGGCGCTTTCCTGCTGCTCGTCTTCGCCTCGCCGCACGCCGGCCCCGCCTTCTTCGGCTGCCGCCGTTCGCCGGCCGCCGCCGCCGCTGGCGGGCCCGAGTGCCGGCTGCTGAGCGCCTCGGACCACGTGACGCTCTTTCAGGTGAGCGCGCCCGCGCGGGAAGATGCGACCGGGCCGAAAGGTGACGTGATGCGTGGTCAGCAGGGGGCGCCGGCCGACGGTGGCACTTTGGAGTTTGAGCTGATCCCGGAAGGTCACCCAGGGCAAGCCAGAGTCTTCCGAGACGCTCAAAACTCCTTTGGCAGGTGAGATTGACCACTTTTCACCTTTTTGTTTTTCTATTTGACGTTGATTCAGGAAAACACATTTGTCGAGTATATTGCAGTGATGCTACTCGCTTGGTTTTGTTGTTTTCAGCCAAAATCTTAGACAATATTTTCACTGGTCTCGTTGTGCTAGTTGAGGCCTGACACACGCTCGTTAAACAAACCAACTCGTTAAGCAAATGTGCGTCTGGAGTTTGGCTCGGGTGCGTCATTGTCATCGGCAGTCCTCACAGGACGGCGACCGCGGGCATCGGCGAGCGAGACTCCGGCGTGGAAGACGACGATTGGTCGCCGCGACCTTCGCCTCGCCCGCACCTTCCCGCGCAGCAGGTAAGCGACGCCACCGGCGGCCGATGTTGCCTCGGCGACGCGACGTGATCGGCCTGTTTGCAGGCTCCTCCCCTTCAGCCGACAGTTCCCGAGCTCTCTCTGTTGATGGAGGCCGACTCCTCCCACCGCCACCCGCGTGACGACGAGGGCGACGATAGCGGGCGAGCTCCTCCCCCCCTCCACAGCACACCTGAGCCCCGCCCACCGCCGCCGGGTCGCGCCCCTCCCACCTCCGCGCTCGTTTCTCCGAGCCCCGCCTCCCCGCCCTGGATGACACGCCCCTCCCATGTGTGGGAATCGTGCCACGCCCACCACTTCCTCTTCCAGCAAGACCAGCAGCTCCGCCTCCTGCAGGCTCAGGTAACAGGAAGTGACTGATAGGAAGGAGAATGGGGCGGTGCTAGTTTGTGATTGGCGAGGGTCATCGAAACCCAAATGTTGTGAGTGGCGGCAGGGTCAAAGGTCACCAACCGCTTTGAGGCTGCTCACTGGGACTCCCAGTTTGGAAATGAAATAGAAAAAGTAATTGTGGTTTCCTTTGGCGCAGGTCCAGATGCTGCTGGAGGCTCAGGAGGCCCCGCCCAGCCACAAAACCAAAACCACCAGCAGTGTCGCCGTGGCAACAGGTCAGACTCTCCTGTCAACTCATCTGCTGACACTCTGATTGATTGATTGATTGATTGATTGATATGTTTGCGTTGCGACTCAGGTGCCAGTCTCCTTTGGGGCTCTCAGACTCCGCCTCCCCAGGAAGTCCCGCCCCCCCAGGACTCCCGGGGAGGTGGCATCACAGACCGGGAGCCGCCGCTTGAGATGGACGGTGACCGCACGCAGGTTTGTCTTACTTCAAGGGATCGTGCAGGTTGCCGATACCGCCCACCGATACTTGCAAGGGAACTTTTGGTTTTGTTTTTTGCTTGTATTCGGCGCGCTTTGATTTTGATCGATGGCCGATGGGGCGCTCGTTGTCGGACAGACGCCGAAGCCACACGATCGCACGCGTGATCTCGCTCGTGCGCGTTTGTCCACACAGGAATCGGCGGACGGGAAATTGGAAACGAGCGACGACTCGGGGAGTCCGCCGCCGGCCGCCGCCGTGCGTCTCGGAGTGACGACGACGACGACGATGTCACAGTTGGGCAGGTACGCACGCGGCTACAGGCTGAAGATGATGATGTCATTCTTAGGTCACATGACCCTTTCAGTGATTTTGAGTCATTCCGATTTTGGGCTGTTTTGAGTTTTTTTGTGGCGTGTGTGAGTTATGGTCAACTGCTTTGACTTGAGCTTGTTCAATTCCATCATCTGATATGGATCATCTCCATAACTCTTTTTCCAATTATATGCTACACGTCTGAAAATGTCATTTAGTTTTTGCTAGTAGCGATTTTGCATTTGCTGCTTCTTTATCATCTGTCAAAACATTTTGTGAAAAGTTTTTCCAAAGTTTTGCAGCCATTCGGGATGTAACGATAACGGCAACAATATCGTGATATTAAAACTGCCACAATATATCGTTGTGGTCATGTCACGATATTAAAAGCAGCACATCCGTTCAAAAAGTCGGGTTGATTTCTATTTGTGCAGTTGTCGCACCCTCTGGTGGTGAATTTTTTGTGTGCAGGTGAATTCTCATAAGTTTCAAATCACTGCTAATCGTCAGATGATCATCATAATTGTGCTTGTGAAGCAAGTCAATATGTGGAGGAAGTCGATGTGTGCGCGCCTCAATCCATTTTTATTTGTATACTTTTTGTCTTGCCACAATATTATCGGATGGTGACTTCATATCCAGAAATGTTATGCTGACGTCTTTTGGAATTTTTGACGTTTTTCCTGTTTGTGACTTTTGGCCGCTTTGTGTGTCGGCAGCGCGTCGCCGTCGCTCGGCCCCAACGGCTCGTCCATCTCGCGGGAGTACCTGAAGCGCTTCCCGTCGGGGCCGCCGGGCCCCGCCCTCTCGCCAAACATGTCGGTCGCCACGGCGACGTACATGCGGCGCCACGGCCTCCTGGCGGCCCCCCCCGCCCCCGCCGCCGCCACCGAGCTCCTCCTCCCGCTGATCAGGGAGCTCGGGCCCAAGATGGCGCCGCTCGCCGACAAGATGGCTGCCGGCGGCGCGGCGGAGGCCGCCGCCGTCCCCGACCGGCCGCCGTCTGCCGGGGACGCGTCCGTGGGGAACATTCTGGACCTCAGTCGCCTCCGACAGCTGCCAAAACTCTTCTAAGTTTGCTCATTTTCTTTTTTCCAATAAAGTGCTTTTCATTTGAAAGGCTCCATCTTGCCTCGTTGCCTTGTTGCGTTGGGCTCCCAATTTGAAAGCCCAGCCGACTTTGGCACAAAATGGACGCAATTATGGAGGACCAAAACTGACGACATCAAGAACGGAAAGTGAAAATAACAACTGATAGAAACGAGATCGTTCAAATTCAATCATACATTTTGTATTTGCATTTCAATTTTGAATGACTTTGTTTATATCCCTTTTTATTTTCACTTTTAGTCATTTATTTCTTGATTCAAATCAAAGAAAAACGTCAGACTTTGAATGGAAGGAAAATGTAATCGGCATTTCACAGCAATTCAGAGCAACAAAATGGACGTAAGCCGTCACAACCTGCACCAAACATCAAAAAAAGAAAAGAAAAGAAGAGCAGCAGGGAACCGGAACAGGAAGCCTGACGGCTCATGAAAATCTGTTGGAAAGAAAGAGGAAAAAAAACAAAAGAAAAACGAGGTTGAAATGCTGCTTGTTAAAAGGGGGGCACAGTATAGACTTGGAAAAAAAACAAAACAATGTCAACACTCCACTTATGCTATCAACATTTCCTTGCCTAGATGTGCAAAATGAGGTTAAAGGTCAAACATGGCGAAGAGAATTTGGCCACTGGGACGCGAGTGGCAAAAGGGGCGGAGCCTGGACGGCTCGTCGGTCGTCTCTCGGCACTTCCTGTCAAGGCAACGCCCAACGGTGCTCTCGTCTCATTGGTCGTCAAAGTCGGCGAAGGCGGGAAGCCACACGTCGTCTTTCTTCGGCGCCTTCCTGCTCGCTAGCGCCGCCTTGCGCCGGACAACTTTGTTGATCCAACACACCTGAGCCCAAGCCAGCGACATCATGCAGGTCTGCGCACACACACGCATGATGATGATGATGATGATGATGATGATGATGATAGCCACATGCGTTCCTTGCGTAGTTTGTAGCGCAGCATGCACGGATTATTTATTTATTCTCACTCACTCATAGAAGCTTGCATGTGTCAATGAGGGAGTTGAAAAAAAAAATCCGTGCGTGCTTTCGAATTGGAGCGCGAGTGACGTCACGCAGCCGACAAATTGGCCCCGCCCCGTTTGCGACACGCAAATACAAATACACGCAAATAATCGTATTTAAATGGGTCAAATTTGATTTTGTGATGTGAAACAAACTACTAATAATCCTCAAAAAGAATTGATGCTGATGATGTTTACCTGGAGAAGCAGCAGACCGCCGGCGAGGCATCCGACCATCCTGGCGTTGCGTTTGATCCAGCGCGCGATCTTGTCCAAACATCCGTCGGGGAAGACGCGGCGTCGGACGCGCGACGGCTCCTCGCGCTGCGTGCCGAAGCCGCACATGGTGTTGAGCACCGTCTGAGCGGGACAGGACGCGCGTTGGTTATTAATTAAGGAGGCGGTCTCGGCGCAGGGCCGAACCGGGTCCGGGTCTCGCTCGGGACCGCCATCCGCAAGTGTTGTGGATTCTTTTTGTTCTTATTATTTCTTGAAGTAGCTTCATGTTGTTGCTTCTCTGTCTGACTTCCTCTCTTTGTGGGCGTGGCCACCCCGCATGCGTCTTCTTGCTCATGTCGGAGCGACGGCGCCGCCCAAAACTAAAAACGGGCTCGCTTCTCCACGGGAAGCTGCAAACTGCTGCAGGATGAGCCGACGGCCCGCATGGGAAAACCAACATTTCATAGAAAAATACAAAAACGAGCACAAAATAAGCATTGACTGACTGGACTGATTGATTGATTGATCTATCGATCAACCGATTGCTTGGATGGGTCGTTGAGGCAGACGGCCTCCCCATGCCGCTCGTGTTTCCTTAATTGAGGAAGTTTTTGTTTTGTTTTGTTTGTTTGTTTTGTGCTGGCTGACGTGTCTTCGGTTTGCCGAGTTTGCTTTTGGAGCCTCACGAAAATGGCGACAAGTTGACTTGTGATTTGTCGATCTCAACGAACGGCACTTCAACTCAAGTGGAAGGGAGGGAAGGAGCGACCTGGTTGCCGGGGGCGACGCAGCAGGAGAAGGGAACGCCGCAGGCCTCCAAGCTGGGATTGTCGTCGGAGCACCGGAAGTACGCGTTCCTCGACCAGTCCTTGTAGTCGTCCACGCCGCAGCACCCAAACTACACGCACACGCACACCGGCGTGAAAAAAGCGCGCGCGCGCGCGGTCCGCCGCGTCCGGGACGCTCGTACCTTCTTCTGCACAAAGTCGATGGCGTTCTCCAAGTCGCGGTCGTCCCGATAGCAAACGACGCTTTTCATCATCAGACGCTCCGTCCGCTCCATCACCTCCGCAAAAACAACTTTGTCACAAATCCAAGTGGAGGTCGGATGACATCGCTGATGACATCGTGACATCCTACCGCGTCTGTGAAGAGGTACGCCGCAATTCCCGCCGCCAGCTGTAGGAGGAGCAGCAGCGCCAGGATGGACGCAAACTACAAACGACAGGAACATGATGATGATGATGATGATGATGATGATGTCATCGGGCTGACGTCATACCGTCTTGAGCAGGCAGGTGGCGTTGCGCAGCGCGCCAAAACATCCCAAGAAGGTGATGAAGAAGGCCAGGGAGCCAATCAGGATCAGAAGCAGAGCGGGGTCCAACGTCAACGTGTCCACCACGTCTAGCAACGTACACCAGAAAAAGAATTGCTTATTCGCCTTTTCATTTCATTTTTCATTTACGTCTACGTAATATTTGTAGTTAAATATAGTATAGAACCACTATAATGGCTCCATTGCTCATGACTTATTGAGCAATTACCTGGCAGGCCACTAGGGGGAGCACCTCATAAGAGTGGCAGGGAAATGGACAAGTCTTCAAGCGAAGAAGAATCATCAGCTTAGTTTTTATTTGTATTTATTTTTATTATTACTTTACTTATTTTTTTTATATATTATATTATATCGATATTATGTTAAGAATTTTATATATATATTTCATTGTTTATTTGATTATTATACATATTTATTTTATTTATATTTTTATATATATTTATATATTATGTATTTATAGCTATATTATATTAAGAATTATATATATATTATTTAATATTTATTTATATTATTGTTTTTATCATAGATTATCGAGGATTTATCACCTGAGCAATATTATGGATAATGGCGGTATCGTCACATCCCGTGAGATGAGATCATCGTTATGGTGAGCTTTGTATCGCAAATCGTATGGGAATCGTGAGGTCGCCGGAGGTTCCCACCCCAAGTTAACAAGTGGCCATGTCGGGGACAGGCAACGTCACGTCACGTCACGTGACATCCTCGATCAACACGTGGACGCTGAGCGCAGAAGACGTCTGACCTTTCTCCTTGGCCAGCTTGGCGTAGATTCCCACCGCGATCAGGACGGCGCTCAGCACCTGCGCAGTAGCAACGCAAACATCATCATCATCATCATCATCATCATCATCATCATCAGTTCTTTTGGCGATCACAGCCTGGTGACAAATTTGCCGCTTTTGTGGTTCTTCGAGCAAACAGACTGAAATGTTGCCAAACATTCCGACCTCTCATCGCCATTGAAAGCCTCATCGTGCCTGTTCCGAGTGCACCTTCTCACTTTATGGCGATATGGATTTCGATTTGAGTTTTTAACACAAGAGTTTCGAACTCCATTTGGGCATTTTGGGGTCCAATTCCACAACCGACCACTGGATGGCAGCAGCACACTTATTAGGTTTGAGGCGCTGGAAAAGAGGAAAGAAGCTTTTCACACTTTGTTGGATTGGTTGTTGTTGTTGTTGTTACATTTTAGAGCTGCGCGATACTTGAGATTTTGGTATGATCGATACCAAGTAAATACTTGTACCAATATCGCCGATGCTGATACTTTTACGTTCACAAAATATGATGTATGTATTTTAAATCATTTGTTCTATTAAGTTTTTTTTTTTTTTTTGCAAATGAGACTTTCTTGTTAAACATACTTGGGCTGTTATTTAAACTGGCAAAGTGTTAATAATCTTCATGTTGTTCGTCCGTGTCACTCTGGCAGGTTTCGGAGACCTCGCAGAGTCCACAGATTTGGTCTCCGAGACTTGGAAAAAGTCTGTGAAAATCAATGACGGCTCCTCGCAGAGACGCGAGTTCCCATCGGGTCCCCAAACCGAGTACGCCAGTACGTGCATGGAGACGGGACTTTGAAATGAGGTCAAGTGCAGCGATTACAAAAATAATAATAAAAAAAAAAAGTACTGACCCAGAAGACGTAGCAGAAGATAAACAAGAAGTACTTGATGCCTCGGTATCCTCGCATGTCAGCTGGGCTATGCAGACGGACGGACGGACGGACGGACGCGTCCCGCAGACACTTCCGGGACCTTCGTTGGAGGCTTCTCGTGCGTGTGGCGGCCTGCATCACATTCCTGCTCAAGACGCCGAGTCAACGCCAAACCTGGCGGCGAGGAAGCAACTTTGTCAACGTCACTTCCAATCAGTCGGATCACAAAGTCAACTTCACATCGTCGAGCCTGATTCCATCTTTTCAACACAACCAAAAAACAAGTCAAATGTTTACCACCCTTGGAAAATAGAAACGTTTCAGGGGAAGGAAAAGATCAGTAAGCGAGAATTTGTTTTTGTATCATTGCCACTTTTTTATTGACAAACTTGAATCCAGTTGAAAAGAACTGATTTCACTTTCTCCTTCAGTTCAATGGACATCGCGCTGCTCCTTTTGCTGTGCCTGCCTCGGCCACCCGGGGGCGGTAGAGGACCGGCGGCCGATAAACACGACGCCACAGGAAAGCTAATTGTTAGCCTGTCGTTGGCATTTCAAATTACAGGGAGTCCTCGAGTGAAGGCGCACTCAACGATTACACTCGGTCTGCCATTTTGTCCCGTTCACCGTTTTGGCTCCTCATCCGCCATTTTGGCCGCAGTGTCGTCCCCTATTTAGTGCTTGGCTAGTGCTAGCACTTTTGCGCTTGCAGGAGTATCGTTTTCGCACGCTTTTTTTTTTTTTCTTTCCCACACCATCCGTCTTTTCCATCCACCTCTAAGCAGTCATGGTAGGTATAGTATCTTATTTTATTATTTTTTTAAATGTATTTTAGATCATTTGTTATATGTAAATATTGACTTGAATGGGGAAATTTGGGTTCTATCGCTAGCTAGGAACGGAACTCCGACGTAACTCGGGGACTCCTTTTATGTGTTAGCATAACGCAAAGTTGTTTGAAGTACATCAAATAGTTTTATTTAACTTCATCTGTCAGAGTCAGCGGCGCTAAACCCGAACCATATGCCTCACTTTGGCAATATGTGACGTCGTCTTTCATTTGGCCCAATGAGTGACCTGCTTTGATGCCATCAGACCCCCCCCATCCCCCTCCCGCATGCGGCAGGTGTCCAGTGTTTAATCCGTTCCTCTTCATCCTCAGCCGCTCGCTCGTCTTCCTCCGCCGCCGACCCCAATCGAGGACCGATCGAGGACATGGGCCTGCTCAGCTTCCTGTCGGCGGCCAAAGAACGAGCCGAGAAGTTCCTCAACGAAAAGAACGTGGTCACGGACTTCCTGGGGAAGGTGGAGGAGAAGACGGGAGTCAAGAAGAAGATCCTCGCCGCTGGTGCGTTCTGCATTTCTGCACGTGTGCGTGTTGAGAGGATTTGTGCTAATCTGTCGGCCGCGTGGCACCTCTCTCCTCAAAGGCGCACGCATGCTAGGCGTGACGATGATGGAGTGAATAATGCTAAGCTAACGTTGCTAATAGAGTCTGGCTTGGTGGCAGACCGCCGGCTCGTCCAAATTCCAGTTGTGGACGGAAGACGCGTGTGAAAAGCACCGTCGCAGATGTTGCTCCGAGCTGCAATTGAAACCATCTTTTGTCTTCTGGCCTTCCTCCAGGTGCCGTCTCAGTGACGGGATTCTACCTGGTCTACGGTTACGGCGCTGCCCTGCTCTGCAACCTGATCGGTTTTGTCTACCCGGCTTACTACTCGTGAGTCCGTCCGTCCGGGAGTCCTCGCTATGGACTGGAATCGAAAACCGTTCCATGTCCTTGGAATCCAGTTTAGGATCCATGTACTCGTCACTAGCCTGGAGGGCCCAAGTCCCTGCAGGTTTTTGGAAGTTTCCCCTCGTCCAACACAAGCTGATTCCAATTATCAGGCTGATGCAGAGCTTTGCTGATGAGCTGATCATAGATCAGCTGTGTTGGAGAAGGGAAACATCCAAAACCTGCAGGACTCCAGCCCTCGAGGGCCCAGTTTTCCCAGCCCTGGACTAGAACCTTCCAGAAGCTTCTTTTGGCGGAGGAAGTCAGCAGGTGACATTTGTGTGTTCAGAGTCAAAGCCATCGAGAGTCCCAGCAAAGAAGACGACACAAAATGGCTGACCTACTGGGTGGTCTACGGAGTCTTCAGTCTGGGGGAGTTCTTCTCTGACATTTTCCTCTACTGGTTTCCCTTCTACTACGCCTTTAAGGTACCCTCCTCGCCTCCTTGCCTTTCGACGTGCCGCACGTTTCTCCTGGTCTTGTCTGGTCCTTCCCCGGCCGCAGTGTTTGTTCCTGTTGTGGTGCATGGCCCCCGTGGCCTGGAATGGATCCCAGGTGCTCTACAACCGAGTAGTGCGACCAGTTTTCCTCCGTCACGAAGCCACCGTGGACAACATGGTCAGCGACCTGAGCGGGAAGGCCATGAGCGCCGCAGAGAACCTCACCAGGGAAGGTATTGCGGAGCTCCACACTTGTATCATAAAACACCTCAAACACATCAGGACGTGCCGGTTCAGATTAAACCTGGATCACTTTCAAAGCAACTAGACCCTAGAGAGTTGACAAAAGTCCATGGAACTTGATGCAGGTCCAGGCCAGTACCAGACTCGAGTAGTTCACCAGTCGCACACCAGTCTGGGTCCATACACAGCAGTCAAAGTTGGACTATGCAGGTCTAGGTCTGGAACAAGTCTGGAACACTGCCGTCTTCTCCCTACAAGTACTGACGACATCCAATCCGGTAGGGTCAGTCTCGAGGTTCTGTAGTTCTGATGATGATCAGTTGAGGTCAGTGGCCGTTGAGCAGTTTTCGGCCATGCAGCCTTTGGTTTACAAAATTTGCTTATGCTATGGTTGGAGTTAGTGAGTGGAGTAGTTCCACATCGGTGCGGGTCCATCTTGGTCAGTACAGACCAGCAGGGACCAGGTCCACGTTTGCATCACTGGACCCGCATGGAGTGGCATGTTCCCGCCCCCTTTTCAATGAACTGACGCTCGCAGGTCTGTCCAGAGTCAGGCCCATCTGGCCCTTTGCACTCCAGATCAGTACTACAGACCGGCCGAGAGCAGTTTAGGCCTGTCCAGAATCCGGATGGGTCCTCATTGGCCCCACGTTCCGCTGTGTTCTCTTCAGTTTTGTCCACCCTGGTCAAGAACAAAGCGTTGGTGTCGCCCGAAGCCAAAAGTCTGCCAAGTGCAACTGGAGCCGCTTCTGCGGGAAGGAACAAAGTGTCTCCTCCGAGCCAAGAGCGAGAGGTACGTACTTGTGGAACCCTTGAAGAACCGCAAGGAACTGTTCTTGTCTCCTTGAATAATATCGTCAAAACCTCTTCAGCCTTTCCTGGGTTGACAAGCAGGTAAGCTAGCAGTTAGTATGTTAGCATTTCCTGCCCCTCACTAGCCTCACCGACCCTTTCGGGATAACATGCCCCGCCCTCTCACTGTCCTAGCCACGCCCCTTTCATGTTACTACAGCAACAGTCATTGGAAGTTTTGCAATGGCAAAACTTTCTATACTTGCTGCATGTATTGTATGTTAGCATGCCAACTGTTAGCATTAGCCAACATTTGAAATTGTCGCCTTGTCATGTATTGTAATGCGTGTAACTATTCAGCATGTTCCCAGAGTGGCGAGAGGGGGCGGGGCCTGGTCCAGAGGAGGAGGAGGAGCTACTCGTCTTTCTCCAAACAAGTCAACCAAACTTGAAAATGTCACTTAAGTCAATTCAAATGCACTTTTTTTTTTTCTGACCTTGATTTTTTTTTTCCATGGTTACTTTTGGTTCTTTGATTTATTTTGGAATTTCTTTATACTTCAAAAACCAAATCAAAATTGGCCTCTATAGCAAAACTGCCCATTTGGTTGAATTCATTGAAGAAATTTGAAATATAGTTCGTGTAATGTTTATTCATTGCTATTATTACTTTCATTTTCAATTGTATTTTATATGAACTCGTTATTAGTAGTATTGCACAAATGAATATTATTTTGATTCACTTTTTTTTTCTCTTTCAGCTCTGATGTAGTTTGTTGTATTTTTGTTTGACATTCGTAACCTTGTTTACATCTTCTTTTTCTTTTTTTTTTTTAAACAAGTTTGTCTTCAGTGCTACTTTAATGATTGTCACATGACCATAGCTAATTAATGAAGAATATTACAGTTTGAATATAGGTTTATGGAAATGTTCTCCTGGAAAATGTGATATTTAAAAGAAAAAAATCTATAAATCAGAGGCATGCAACAAAAGATGTCAAAATGAATGGAGGTTTTCTTGAACTTTTGCTTTGGGCTCGATTGCGTGAGGCGGACGTCGAAAATGGAAGACTGGATTGACAAGTACAGTTACACTTGACAATGGATTGTACACCGGAAAAGGAAGGGCTTCATTTTCCGGTTGAGAGTCAAAAAGTAAGAGCGTTTATGATTGTCATTTGAGTGCAAATGTTCCGTGAGCGGTGAGAAACATGTTTGAAACGTTGATAATAACGCGCCCACTTATGATGGCGTTAAATGACGACATGAGTGCACGTTTCCTCGTCGCGTGGCCACGGCGTGTAGTGTGACTTTGAAATTCGCTAGCGGATGTTGTTGGTGTCCGTGTCCCCTCCCCGGCGCTTGGCGGTGGCACAAAAAGAGCACGCGCGACTGACGAGCGAGCAAAAAGCGGCAAGACGACAACATGAGCCCGACAGGTGAGCGAGCACAAAAACTGACACTCGCGTCGCGTCGCTTGGCGAGTTTTGAACGGCCTCGCCCGACCGCAACCGAGATTGACGACAGCGCTTGGCTAGCCGCTTTGGTCTTGCTAGCAGCCGCGCTCGTTTCAGCCCCCAAAGCAAACTGACTTGACGAGTGACGTCATCTGAGGCGGGAGCTAAATGCCTTCAATCGTTGCCCTTCGGTTGACTTTCACAATATCGAAGCTGATTTTCGATCGTCTTTGCCTTGTTTGTTTCTAAGAGTGCACATTCATGCTCACGAGATGTTTTCAAGTCGCTTGTTTATGATGTCATCAGTGACGGGAAGACTACTGCAAAGAGAAAAAAAGGCTGCTTCTTTTGTTTAGCTTTTTATTTATTTTTTGGGGGTTAAAATGTAATTGCGCATGCCCTCCAGTAGGTGGCAGTGGCAAAGAGCAGGAGGGGATCTCAAGTAGGGCTGCTCGATTATGGCAAAAATAATCACCATTATTTTGGCAATAATTGAAATCATGATTATTCAACCCATTGTGTATCTTTTGCTACAAAACAAGAAAATGTTCAAGCATTTGAAAAATTAAGACCAATTAAAGACATCGAAACACTATAAATATGTAAGTTCCTTTTGGACCGAACACAACTTGTGTTTGTTTGTTTGTTTGTTTATTTATGTTGGCAAAAACTTGAAGTTGGAGCGTAACATGTTCAATGTGCAGTAGAAGGATTTATTTATTAGTTTTTTTGGAGTCCAAAACAAGAAAATGTTTAAATGTAAAAAAAAATATTAAAGACAAAACCAAATTCTTTGAAGCACAATATTTATGCAAGTTTATTTTGGATGAAGCAAATTGCGCGTGGCCTTTCAGGTGAGGCGGCGTTGGGCGTCGGCGGCGTGTGCTCGGAAAACCGCCTTCGCTGGGACCTGAGCGCCGAGCGCATCCTGGAGACGGCCGACAGGCTGATGGCCGCCACCAAGAAGGTTTACGACCAGGTGGGCGCTCTGGACCTGGACCGCGTCACCTTCCGCAACACCGTCAAGGCGCTGGCCGACGTCGAGGTGGAATACACGGGTGAGTCCGTCTCGGGTCGGATGTCGGATGGCGGACGGCGGACGGCGGCACCCGCTTCTTCGTTACATTTTCATCCAAATGAAGACTTGCCAGAATTTGTTACTTGAAGAATCGGAGTTTTTTTTCCCCATTTGATTCGATTCAATTCTGTGGATTTGGACCAATTTATTTTCAAGAAATCTCTCAATGATTATTGAATGATCAGAAAAGTTGTTGATTAATTTGATCATTGATGAACTGCTGCACTTGTAATTTGTGAACTTGAAAGCAGGAAGTGAATCCTTTTCAATTCCGGTTTGTGCTTTCCACATAAACGGATGGAAAAAATGTTTTTTTTAAAAAGTTAGATGACTTTTTCGGAGGCATGTTGGATTATGACAATATGATAAGAGTGAGCAAAATTATTTCAGTATTAAAATGACAACAAAAGATTGAAATATTCGAGTAAATAAAAACAGCATTTTTTTTTTCACTCAACACAATCGATTTGATTAAATTATTCTTATTATTTTTTTTAAGAGCGATGATAAGATGTTGAATCGGTAATATTGCCAAATGAACAATTCTGAGCTATCTCTTCAAAAAAAACAAAAACAATCCATTTTATTTTCAAACCAAATATCAAATATTCAGTATTGAAGAAACGTTGACGTTTCAGTAAATTCTGTCTTTATTCTTTATTTCTTATTCTTTATTTAGGACTGAGGACACATGAACGTTTCAGCCAATTATTTATTATTTATTGATTGATTGATTGATTCTTTATTTAGTAGAGAAGAAAGATGGACGTTTCAGTAAATAGTTTTTGAATTCTTCTTAGTAGGTCACAATGTCCCATCACTGTTGAGCTATTTTTAGAATAAAACAGACCCGGCCGGGGGCTGCGCATGTTGTGCTTAAGGCTAACGAGTACCTGCTGGCACCTTTGCTTTTTTATTTTTTGTTATTCTGAAGTATAACGTGGAAGTGTAATGTTGTCAGTTTCGTTGAGGCTCAACAACAACAACAACAACAACCCGAATGTGTTGGTGTGCTTGCAGAGGAGGAAAAACAACAAACAAACAAACTTGAACGAGGCGACTCGTTTGGCAAGCAGCCAATCAAATTGTGCCGTGCGTAGATGTCGTTCCCTCCGAAACCAAAAGAACTTATTAGCCAAGCTAAAGTGAATCGGTCGTCGTCGTCAAAGTGGTTACTTGCAGCTGTGGGGGTCTCGGCCTGTTTTTTTTTGTTTGTTTTTGTTTTGCGCTTGGCCGCGAATCGGGAAGCTTCCGAGCGCTGCGTCAAAGTAAAACGTGTCGAACGCTCCGTTTTGTTTGGCGCTCATTGTTGAGGCGCAGAGTCGGCGGTTTGCCCTGTAAAGATGGCCGACGTCAGCGTTTTGGCGAGCAACAACAAAGGTCACAATACGGACGTGTGTGTGCGTGCGTGCGTGTTTGCCGCTTGGCTGCGTGTAACCACGACGCGTCGCATGACGTCATGTGACGACTTCCAAAATGGAACGTCGCTGATGCTGAAGGCCTGAAAGCAAAAATGGCACAAAAATGGCGGAAATGTCAATTGTATGGGGGGCTTTTTTTTTTTCTCCCCACTTTTTTCTTTTTTTTGCTTTTCATTTTTTCCCTTTTTTTCATTTGTTTCCCTTTTTCCCCCCAATTTTTTTTCCTTTTTTCCCAGTTGAAAATGTCCATCTTTCCTTCTTAACAAGCCGAATATTTGCAAACTGGAACAACAATTCCCCATAAATGAGGATGAAGAAAAGATGCGTCCTTTTCCAAATGTTGCTGATCCGTCTCAATCGCAGAATGAAATGCAAAAGCGCTCGTGGCTAACACGCGTCCGTGTGTCCGTCCGTCGTCAGTGGAGCGCAACGCGCTGGACTTCCCTCAGCACGTTTCCCCGCGCAAGGACGTGCGAGCGGCCAGCACGCAAGCCGACAAACGTCTGTCGGAGTTTGACGTGGAGATGAGCATGAGGGAGGACGTCTACCTGCGGATCGTGGCCTTGCAGGTAAGCTCCGCCTTCGGCCTCCCGGCAACGCGGCAGCGGCCGACGCCATTTTGTTTGCAGAAGAAGGCGGCGGAGTGCGCGAGCCTGCCGGCCGAGTCTCGTCGCTACATGGAACGTCTGCTCAAGTTGGGCCAGCGGAACGGACTCCACCTGCCCAAACGCACGCAGCAGGTGGCGCTCGGCCGTCGTCGCCCGTCGGCTCGTCCCGCCGTCACTCACGCGTGTGCTCGTGCGTGCGTGCAGGAAATCAAGGACATCAAGAAGAAGCTGAGCAACTTGTGCATCGACTTCAACAAGAACCTGAACGAGGACACCACAACGCTCGCCTTCACCAGGGAACAACTCGGTCAGTCGCCTTTTGGAACATTTCCACTTCCTGCTGATGACATCACCCGTGTTGAGGAAGGCTAACGGCCAATCATGGCTCACCTGGTTCTTGTCTACCTGTTTCCTTTCATGCTCAACAAAATATTCACTTTTACTGCTGAAAATGGCTCAATGAGTCGAGGATATTTTTCAAAACAAAATGTTTCCTCCCGTAAACATTCTGAATTTCACGCCTGATTGATGCAAGCTGTCAAATGTCTGAAGTTTGTGTTGAACACATTTCAAAGCTGATAAATGCGGATGTTTCCACAAAGTAGTGTCGGAAAAAAACGTTCTCCATTTTGGATCCTGTAAATGTGGAAGAAGGTTTGGCGGGAAACATTTCTTGGGAGGAGCAATATGGCCGCCTCGTGACCTGCAAAAAAATATTTTATTTCTTCTTCTTGTTGTTGTTGTCCGTCTTTCTTTCCTTTGTGGCCTTCTCGCCCCCTTCACCCTTTTTTCTGCCTCTTTTTTTTTTTTTCCAGTCGTCTGTCTGGTTTCTTTCTCCTCCTCGTTTGACTTTTGTGTTTTTGTCGCCCCCTGCAGGCGGCCTGCCGGAAGACTTCCTGAGCTCGCTGGAGCGAGACGGCGACAATCTGAAGGTGACCTTGAAGTATCCTCACTACTTCCCCACCATGAAGAAGTGCTTTGTGGCGGAAACGCGGCGCAAGCTGGAGGAGGCCTTCAACTCGCGCTGCAAGGAGGTGACGAGTTGCGCTCGTGCTTTGACGTTTGTTTGTTTGTTTTTTGACGCCGTCGCCCGCCGTCGCAGGAGAACTCGGCGATCCTGAAGGAGATGGTGGAGCTCCGCGCTCGCAAGAGTTCCCTGCTGGGCTTCGCCACGCACGCCGATTTTGTGCTGGAGATGAACATGGCCAAGTCTGCCAAGCAGGTGGCCGCCTTCCTAGGTGAGGACGGACGCACGGACGGACGCCACACGTCCGGTTGTCGCTGACCGTGGCCTCCGTCCGTCCGTCTTCCGTCAGAGGAGCTGTCCCGCAAGCTGAAGCCGCTCGGGGACGAGGAGCGCTCGCTCCTCCTCAAGCTGAAGGAGGACGAGTGCCGCAAGCGAGGGACGACCTTTGACCGGCAACTTCACGCCTGGGACACCCGATACTTCATGACGCAGGTAGCGCAAGTCTTGCCAGATTTGGCGTCCATATTCAGCCGTCACTTGTTGAGCGATGACTCGGCGGGCCACTAGGGGGAGCGCGTCGTAAGGGTGGCAGGGAAACGGACGCGAGTGTTGGGGTGAAGAAGACGACTGGTCAGCGCGCTTTGACATTTAGCCGAAAAATGTGGATGATTTCTGAGGAATATTATTTGGATGGAATATTTAAGCCCTTTTATTCACTTTTGCAATTTGACACAAAATGGTGTCACACTTCAGATCATGTTGCAATATTACAAATGCAAACAATGGATCATTTTGAGAAGAGATGAATGCTTTTAGTTGCTAGAATTATTATGAATAAAAAAAAAAAAAATCATATATGTATATTAAATGCATGCATTTTTGTGGTGAAGCCAATCGACTTTGATTGATTTGCAGCCATATTTGGTCGGTGATTGTAAAAGGTGGATGTGAAGTGCAGAAGACGTTTTCCGATTTGGACCTTTTGTGGAACTCGACTGCTGCTGACGTTGTTGTTGTTGTTGTTGTTGCGTAGGTGGAGGAGAGCGAGTACGCGGTGGACCAGAACGTGCTGAAGTCGTACTTCCCCGTGGAGGTGGTGACGGGCGGCCTGCTGGCCATCTACCAGGAGCTGCTGGGTCTCACCTTTGAGCTGCTGGACGGCGCCCCCGTCTGGCATCCCGACGTCAAGGTCTACTCGGTCAGGGACCGGGGCCAGGGCCACGTGGTGGGACACTTCTACCTGGACCTGCACCCCAGGTGAGCGTCCCACAAATTGACGGCTGGACGGAAGCCGTCAATCCGTCTTCTCTGCCCCTCCCCCAGGGAGGGCAAGTACGGCCACGCGGCGTGCTTCGGCCTGCAGCCCGGCTGCCTGCTGGCGGACGGCCGTCGGCAGATGTCGGTGGCCGCCATGGTGGCCAACTTCAGCAAGGCTACGGCGGCCGCGCCGGCGCTGCTGCAGCACGACGAGGTGGAGACGTACTTCCACGAGTTCGGACACGTCATGCATCAGCTCTGCGCGCAGGTCGGATACCGCCGGACGGACGGCTAACGGAACCTTTGATTGGATGGATCAAAACGAAAAAGGGAGGAAACACATTTTTGGAGGAAACAAATTGGAGTTTTTGGGTTCCATGTGAGAAACAAAACCGATGACGTTCTTGATCCATCTTTGAAGAGCAAAGTGCAGTCAGACTGCAAATGCGTCAAATTTGTAGCATTAGCTTAGCATGCTAACTTAGCATTAGCATTTGCTTAGCATTAGCTTAGCATGCTAACTTGGAATGAGCTAACGAACGTGCGTGCGTGCAGGCGGACTACGCCATGTTCAGCGGCACCCACGTGGAGCGCGACTTTGTGGAGGCGCCGTCGCAGATGTTGGAGAACTGGGTGTGGGAGAAGGAACCCCTGCGGCGGATGTCGGCGCACTACCAGACGCGGCAGCCCATCCCCGAGGACCTCCTGGACAAACTCATCAAGTCCCGCCTCGCCAACACCGGTCAGTCCGCCGCCGCCGCCCGCAAAGACGCGCTTGACCGCGCGCGTCCCCCGGCAGGACTCTTCAACCTGAGGCAGATCGTTCTGGCCAAGGTGGATCAGGCGCTGCACACCCGCAGCGGCCTGGACCCGGCCGACGAGTACGCGCGACTCTGCCGGGAAGTGCTCGGAATTCCCGCTTCGCCCGGTCAGATTCCCCACTCAACTTCTCCTTTCTTTTTCGTATTTCTTGGCTTTTCCTCGAGTTTGTATTTTTTTCCTTTTCCTTGTTCTGATTCATTTTTTCTTTTTTCTTTTCTTTTTTTTAAAATACAGCAAACATGACCTCAGTTCTTCAAAATGCAATATTCCATCAAATTCACTTACCACCTTAAAATATGATTATTTTTGTTTTTTTTTGTTGACCTTTGACCTGCCGCCACCTGTGCGCGCATCCCGTCCTCAGGCACCAACATGCCGGCAACGTTCGGCCACCTGTCGGACGGTTACGACGCGCAGTACTACGGCTACCTGTGGAGCGAGGTGTTCTCCATGGACATGTTCTACGCCCGCTTCAAGCAGGAAGGCATCATGAACCCGAAGGTCAGCCGGCCGCGTTTGCGTCTGCGTTTGCCAACGGAGACGCTTTTGCTGGCTTCCCGAGCCAATCGTGCCTTTCTGAAGGTGTTTGCGCGCAGGTGGGCCTGGACTACCGCAAGTGCATTCTGGGTCCCGGCGGCTCGGTGGACGCGGCGGACATGTTGAGGAGGTTCCTGGGCCGCGAACCCAAGCAAGAAGCCTTCCTCATCAGCAAAGGACTTCCACTGGACATGGAGCCCGCAACGCCGTGTCCGTGCTGAGACGGGGGAAAAAAAAGAAACCACCACCACATCTGCAAATAAAAGCTAACGCAACAAGAAAAGCACTTCCTGGTTGTACCTTCTTCCTTGTCCGTCCTCACCAGTCAGTCCTTTTTTTTTTGCCAAGTGTTCATAAAAAAAAAAAAAAAAAACACTTCTATCCATCCATTTCTCTTAACCACTTGCTCCTCACAAGAGTTGTGGGGGTGCTGGAGCCTATCCCAGCTGGCTTGAGGCAGTAGGCTGGGTATACCCTCAACTCAATCGCAGGGCACACGGAGACAAACAAAGCACACCTAAGGACAAGACGGCATTTAAAAAAAACCAAAAACGTTTAAAAAAAAACCACCTTGCTATATCTTATTAACTCATTCACTCCCAAAGACGTATTTATACGTTTTTTAGGTTTTTGCTTGCTAGAGTTTTTGTATGAAGGCTTTGATGCAGTTTTTGACCTGAAGTGGAAGCTTAAAGCGATGGTAGTTATTACAAAAAAAAAAAAGTGTGCTTCATCTGTTTCATTAATGAAAAAAACAACAAAAAAACTAAAAAAAAACGTGTAAATACGTCTTTGGGAGTGAATGAGTTAAAACATTTTTTTTTAATAAAACACCTTACTAAGGCTTTTTTAAAAAGGCGTTTGTTTTAAAAAAAAAAGATATATAGTAAGTTTTTTTTTTTTAACGACCATGTATATATAGTAATGCGTTTTTTTAAAACATTTTTTTAAACGTTTTTTTTTTTACGTTTTTTTTTTTTAAACAACGATATATAGTAAGGTGTTTTTATTTTTTATTTTTTTAATGACCATGTAAAGTAAGGCGGTTTTTTTTGTTTTTTTTTTACATTTTTTTTTTTTTTAAACGATGTATAGTAAGGTTTTTTTTTTTTTTTAACCACCATGTATAGTAAGGCGTTTTTTTTTAAACGATATATAGTAAGGTGTTTTTATTTTATTTTATTTTTTTTAACGACCATGTATAGTAAGGCATTTTTTTTTACGTTTTTTTTAAACAATAATATATAGTAAGGTGTTTTTTTTTTTTAACGACCATGTATAATAAGGCGTTTTTTTTTTACGTTTTTTTAAAACAACGATATATAGTAAGGTGTTTTTATTTTATTATTTTTTAACGACTGTATAGTAAGGCATTTTTTTTTTACGTTTTTTTTTAAACAATAATATATAGTAAGGTGTTTTTTTTTGTTGTTTTTTTTTTAACCACCATGTATAGTAAGGCTTTTTTATTTTTTTTAAAAACGACCATGTATAGTAAGGCTTTTTTAATAAAAATAAAATAAAATAAAAAAAATGACCATGTATAGTAAGGCTTTTTTTTTTTTTTTTTTTTTTTAAACGACCATGTATAGTAAGGCTTTTTTAATTTAAAAAAAAAACAAACGACCATGTATAGTAAGGCTTTTTAAATAAAAAAAAAATATATAAAAAAAATAAAAGACCATGTATAGTAAGGCTTTTTAAATAAAAAAAAAATATATAAAAAAAATAAAAGACCATGTATAGTAAGGCTTTTTAAATAAAAAAAAAAAATATAAAAAAAAAAAAAAAAGACCATGTATAGTAAGGCTTTTTTAATTTAAAAAAACAAACAAACGACCATGTATAGTAAGGCTGGCTTTTTAAATTTAAAAAAAAAAAAAAAAAAAAAAAAAAAAAAAAAGACCATGTATAGTAAGGCTTTTTAAATTAAAAAATTAAAAAAAATAAAAAAGACCATGTATAGTAAGGCTTTTTAAAAAAAAAAAAAAAAAAAAAGACCATGTATAGTAAGGCTTTTTAAATAAAATAAAAAAAAAAAAAGACCATGTATAGTAAGGCTTTTTAAATTTAAAAAAAAAAAAAAAAAAAAAAAAGACCATGTATAGTAAGGCTTTTTAAATAAAATAAAAAAAAAAAAAGACCATGTATAGTAAGGCTTTTTAAATTTAAAAAAAAAAAAAAAAAAAAAAAAAGACCATGTATAGTAAGGCTTTTTAAAAAAAAAAAAAAAAAAAAAAAAAGACCTAGTAAGGCTTTTTTAATTTTTTTTTAAAAACGACCATGTATAGTAAGGCTTTTTAAATTAAAAAACCAAACAAAAAAAACAAACAAACAAAAAAAAAAACGACCATGTATAGTAAGGCTTTTTAAATTTAAAAAAAAAAAAAAAAAGACCATGTATAGTAAAGCTTTTTAAATTAAAAAAATATATATATTTAAAAAAAAAAGAAAGACCATGTATAGTAAGGCTTTTTAAATTTAAAAAAACAAAAAAACAAAAAAAAAAACGACCATGTATAGTAAGGCTTTTTAAATAAATAAATAAATAACAATCATGACAAGGCTTTTTTATTTTTTTAAAAACGACTATGTTTAGTAAGGCTTTTTAAATAAAAAAAAAACAAAACAAAACAAAAAAACTCCTTAGTATACATGGTTGTTAAAAAAAGTTTTACTTGACATATTTGTTTAAAAAACGCCTTATTATACATGGTTGGTTGGTTTGACCGCCTAATGTGAAAGCCTAATTGTATTTTATCAAGCTATTGTGAAAAGTTGCTTTTCTTCACATTTATTTGCATTTGACGGAAGTGCGGACTCCATTTTTTTTTTTTTTTTTTTTTTAACAGCCACTCACGTGTGCATAGACGACGGCTTCAAATAAACACGCGTGTGCGTTAATATCTTTTACTTGTATTAAATACACAAATATTGTGCGTGCTCAAATCAACATTGCGTTGTGTGTCGTGTATTTTTTGCAATCACCACTCCACGCGCGGCTTTTCAAGCTAACTGTTAGCAGTGACCACGTCACGCTACGCTAAATGCTAATAAGCTAATAATCACGTCTTGGGTGGCCACAGGACGCTGACAAGCTATTGTGGCGTGTGGCTAACAACTGCTAGCGGCTAGCGTTAGCATCCGGGCATTTTGCCGATAGCGTTGTGGTTCAGCTTTGGCTCGCGTGCGCGCGCGTTAGGACAGCAGCTCGAGCGTGACGCTTCCCGTGTGTTTCTTCAAGATGGCCACGGCCTGCTCGTGCGTGGCGCCGTCCAGACTCTCGCCGTTCACCGACAACACTTGATCGCCGCGCTTCGGGAGACCGGCTGCCGCCGCCGCCGCCGCTGCCGCCGCACCCTAGCCACAAACACACGTTAGCATGTTAGCGGCGCATTGCTAGAAGGAAGACAGTGGCTGTGCTCCAATGCGCACCCGGCGCCATTTTGTCCCAATGTCCAGGGAGTGAAAATGAGTCACAATGAAAAGTGGTGAAGACCGATGTTGACGCAGTCGGGTTGATGTAGACCACAATGCATTGCAAACGTGAGAATCAGTGATGCATTATGAAAATAATGTATGAATTTTAGTTGAAAAGATTACAAAAAAAGTAAATGATAGCTTTAACATAACATGAATCCAACAATAATGTTCATCTGACCGCTAGCTCATGCTGGCTAACTTACTAGCTCGACGCATGAAGCCATTTATTGATATACTGTCATTAATTGTGTGTCAAGTTGTTTGGATCAGAAAATTGGATGTGAAATAGCCGAAACGGTCAACATGATCTGACAAAAAACAAAACAATTGTGTTAAATGATTGTTCGGACTAAAACATTGACAACTGGACAAATAAAATGATGTTTTCTTGGACTAAAATTCTCCATTTATAGTCGATTAAAAGTTGATGAAATAAACACGGGACGAGGTTTTGACTAACTATCATAAAAACTAACAAGCGTGATTGAAGCTGGACTAAAACTGAGACGAAATTTAAAAACGGCGGACAAAAAAAACAGTTGTGCTGGTCACGTGATATGTGACGAGGACAAAATCATCGAAAAACAAAGTCAAAAGAAAGTAAACCAATCAGCAAAAAGAATGAGGGGCACGATATCGTGTGGGTGGGGCTTATGCGGTCAAAGAGCACCAGGGCGGCCATTCGGACACAGCCAGTGTTGACGTGGACACGTTAGCACGTTAGCATGTTAGCTTAGCATGGGTGGCTAGCTCAGACCTTGTTGAAGACGCTCTTGACGTAGATGGGCAGATCTCCGTGCGCGCTGCCCGCTCCGCCCACGATGCTGAAGCCCAAAGCGTCGCTCGCCTTCTCCACCACCACCGTTCGACGGACAGATCCTCTGAGGGGGTGGGGCAAGGGCGGGGTCAGAGTGCGTGCGTGCGTGCGCGCGCGCGCGTACTCACTGTGTGTGCGCGTCGCCGGAAGGAAACGAAGTGGAGCTGCCGGACAAACTCTCCACCTGACTCAAGATGGCGGCCATGTTGGTGTCGGCGACCACCTGGCAACAACACACATGCACATGCACATGCACACGCTCGCACGCTGTAACACGGCAAACGCGTTTACGCCAACATTTTTGCGTGCGTGCGTGCGTGAGACCTGCAGCCGGACGTCGGCGGACGTTTGCCTGAGCATGTCCACGACGTCCTCGTGCGACAGAGCGTCCACCGAGCGGCCGTCGATGCTGACGATCCGATCGCCCACCTTAATTAATAAAACAACACAAGTCACGCTACTCGCTCGCTCGCACACGTGCCGGCAAACGCGCACCCACCTTGAGCTGCCGCGTGTTGGCGGCGGCGCCGTGGTGTTGGATCATGGCGATGAAGACGGGGACGTCCCCCAGAGGGCTGCCCCGCCCCCCTGCGATGCTCACCCCCAACGAGTCACCCGCACCCTGGGAAGGGGAGAAAGTGGGCGTGTGACATGACATCATCTTTATGAGGGAGAGGGTGCAAATGTTTGTGGACGTGTGCAATAGATTTCATTTAGTTTGAAACGATAAGCCTGCTCTAAAATACAAACTTGAAATCACAACTCCAATTGGAAACCAAGGCCCGACCAATTCATTAGCCGTCGAAGCTAAATAATCGGACAATTATTGGCCTTCAAACATCGGCCAAAACAATCGGCCAGTTGGAGTCATTTTTCAATGCCAACTTTCTTCTGTACTCACTTGAAGTGTGTAGCCCAATGGTTGCATGGCACCACACTGCCCCCAAGAGGCCAAAACACTCAGTATTTGTTCTCACTGTTTTTTTCATGTATTTGAGTTTCTTTGATTATTATTTCACTTTCTTCGTGTTTTGATGTTGTCATTGTCCTTTCGAGTCATATTCTATCATAAAGTTGATATTTCAAGCATTCAAAGACTTTCAAACCGGAATTTGAAGCCTCAACCCTCGTGAGTGCATGCGTGTGCGTGTGCGTGTGCGTTACCTTGGTGATGTGGACCGTGCGCAGGGCGACACCTGTAAAGGCAGACGTGGAGTTACCATGGCAACAAGCCGCTGGCTGGCTCGCAAGCTAATGCTAACGCTAACAAAAACATCAATAAACCTACTTGTGTCCTTGGTTGGACAGGAAGTGACATCATCATCATCATCATCATCCTTTTCCTCTTTTGAAGGAACAGCAGGAGGAGGAGGAGGAGTCACGACCTTTGAACTTCTTCCTCCGTCATCCATCTACGCACACACACAAAATATGAAATATTCCCTCTTGCTTTTGTCAACTTTTTCTTTTTTTGGTCACTTCCTGAATCCCGTTTCAGAAGCTTGACTTGTTTCAAGAGGCAAGATTTGTATTGATTTATTTTTGAATAAATCTCTGTGGCTTCTTTTTCCTCCCCAGCCACTTCAAACAACTCCTCTGGTGGGATCCCAAGGTGCCGTTTTGTTTTCTTTTTAACAATTGTTCATGCATCTTTGTAGCTGCTATTAGTCAGCTTTCAAATGAAATACGTTGCGTTGAATTCCATCAGAAATCCAAACGTTTATTTGTCAGAATGTTTTTCTCGCAGAAGCGGAATATTGTTGATTGGGGACGGTAATGATTGACGCATTGCTTCGCCATTCCTGGTACGATGATGGAAAGCTAACCTGAAGTGCTGTTGGAAGAAAGAAGAAGTTATTTTAGTCCGATCAGATGAAATATTTGGAAGCATTTGCACTCTTTTTGGAAGTAGTGTACGCTTGCTAGCACATTAGCGCTAGTCTGTTAGCATCACTGATCTCTAAACAGCCGATAGGCCAAGACTTTTGAGGTGGCGAGGCGGCCATATTGCTCCTCCTCATCGCTAGCATGTTAGCAGGCCTCGATGGCAAATGGAAGTGATTTTTTTTTGTATCATTTCTATCTCTATGTTCTCCGTGAGAATTATTTTGTGTTATTTACGCTTTAATATCGTGTTTTGTGTATTTGGGACACTTCTCACGGCATGCTTAACCGCAATAAATGCCTGTTGGAACAAGGACTACTTGGACTCGTCATTTTTGAGTGGAAGGGCGAAACCGAGCGCCTTTTCCAACTCTTCTTCTGTTCTGACTCTTCATGATTTGATTTGTTTTTCAAACTGATCTCAACCCCCCTCCCCTCTTTTTTGTTTTTTTTGTTTTTGAGAGTTGAGGCGTCAAACTCACGCTCGCGCCGCGTTTGCAGGAAGCGGCTTTGAGTCGGCCCACCTCCAGCAGGACGCGACCTCGGACGCACTGCGGATTGACGGAAGACGTCAGCGTGCAAAATCGGCCATCTTGCAGATGGCGCCAGAGCGACCACTGACCTTCAAAATGGCGGCCACGGCTTCCTGGGAGGCGCGCGTCGTGTCTTGACCGTTGACCGACAGGATTTGATCTCCTCGCATCAGACGGCCGTCCAGCTCGCCGGCGCCCCCTTTCACCAACTCCGAGATGAACACGCCGCTGCCGCTCCTGCAAGACACACAAACAGAAAGTCAGGTAAACGCACATACTTGCAAACACACAAAGACGCATACACGCACACGAAGGTCCGTCCGATTCATCGAAATTCTATTACAATTTCAACTATTACACTACACAATTACAAAATCAGTAGAATCGTAACAAAAAGATGACTAATTTTTGAGTTGTTTAAATTGATACATTTGCACCTTTTTTTTTTAAATTTTAATATAACTAATTTAATAAAATTTGCTTCATTCAAATGGAACTTGCATAATTATAATGTTTCAAAGAATTTGATTTGTCTTCATATTTTTTATTTTTTATTTTTTTTTACGTGTAAACATGTTCTTGTATTTGTACTAAAAAATCGTCCTACAGCACAGTGCACATGCTGCACTCCAACTTCAAGTTTTTGTCAACATAAATCAATCAATAAAGATATATTAGAAATTCTGTTTGGTCCAAATGGAACGTACATAATTATAGTGTTTCTATTATTATTATTATTAGTTTTAATTGGTCTATATTTTAACGTGTAAACATTTTCTTGTGCTGTACCAAAAACAATAAATGATCGTAGATATATATATGGATATTATAAAGATATATTATTATAAATTCAGTTTGGTCTAAAATTAACAACATAATTATAGTGTTTCTATTTTTTTTTTTATTTGGACTTAATGTGTAATTCTAATGTGGAAACATTTTTTTTGTTTTGTACCAAAAAAATAAATGATTGTCCTACTGAGCAATCTGCATAAATCAATAAATATATATTATTATAAATTCAGTTTGGTACAAAAGCAACTTATAGAATTATAGCGCTTCGATTTAAAAAAAAAAAAAAAAAAAAAAAAAAAAAAAAAAAAATGCTCTTAATATTTTTAAATGCTTAAACGAGTAATCGTGATTTCAATTATTACCAAAACAATCAAAATTATTATTATTTTTTTCACACGCATGAAAAACAAAGAGAGCCAAAGGAGTGCTAAGTTTGGTGGAGTGGCGCGTCGTCGCCACGGCGACCGACCTCTTCCCGACGATGCTGATGCCGAGGCCCCGCCCGGCCTTCCTGCGCAGCTCCACGGCGACGACGTCCAGCGGGCACGCCGGCGTCGGCGAGCCGGCGGCGTCCGACGAGTCGGCGGCGTTCGGCCGGCGAGGGCGGCGCCCGTGTCGGCCAGGGCGGCCGCCTCCGTCCCGCAGAACCGTCATGGCCACTTTGGAGCACGGACGCCTCAACGCCGCGATGGCCTCCTGGTGAGACGTCTGCCGGAGGTCCACGCCGTTCACCTGCGCGGCGGCGGCGGCGGCGTCAGCGTCAGCGTCAGCGTCAGCGTCTCGGCCGGCCGAGCGTGTTGAGCGCGCGCGTACCTCCAGAATCTGATCGCCGGGCAACAGGCGGCCATCTTTGGCCGCCGCGCCTTCTTCGTACACTTCCAGAATCACCACGGCCTGCTGACAACCACAAAATGACAACATGAAACGTTACTAGCCAACATTTTTTAGTTAAATTAATATAATAATATAAAAAAATGAATTATTATATTTTTATTAGTCGTACATGAAAAACAAAATCTACCAGTGGGGGGAAAAAATGAAATGTGACAATGCAAACATCAATAAAGTTCCTAGAAATAAAAAGAAATGAAAATGAGTGTTGACAAAAAGTGTTGAGCAAGAAAATCAATTTACGAGTTGCGTGTCGACGCCTCCCACCACGCTGAGGCCCAAACCCGAACGACCTTTGCGGATCTCCAAGGTCGTCACTCGGCCTGGAAGGATGCGACAGGTGGCCGGGTCGCGGGAGGAGGCGGAGCTTCCTGTTGGCAAAAGCAAGCCTCGGTCACCATGACGACCGCCCCGCATGCGAGAGGTCGCTACCTGCGCCGACGTCGGCCGACGAGGCGATGATGTCGTCGTCGTCGACGCGCTGCCGCTCGCTCTTTCATCCATCCACAATCAAACCATCAATTTGGCGTCATGGGGGCGTGGCCATGTCATCATGGCGCACACGTGTTGCCATGGCGACACTGTTACCTCCAGCGCATCCCCGGGACGCTCCTTTTTTTTCTTGCGGTCGTCCTCGACGACCTCCTCGTCCTAATGTGGGAGGGGCTCATTTGCATCTCATTTGCATACACCTAAACCCTCACAAGTCAAACACGAGGCTGACCATGTCTTCATCTGAGGGTGGGCGGAGCATGTCGCTGTCAGGTGGGCGTGGCCATTCCGCCGGGACGAGCGAATCCCCCGAAGGCGGCGGTGGCGACGTCGACGCGCTCTGATGGAAAACAATCCATGTCATCTGTCACGTCACCGGCGAAGCGGAAGCGGAAGCGGAAGTGGCGGCTTTACCTCGGGGGGCGGCGGGAAGGGCGGGACCGCCATCTGCCGGACGCCATCTTGGCTCCTGCCAGGCGGGCGGGGTGACGTCATCAAGGTGACGGCGAGGAGAGGACGCTTGATCGTCAAAAGAGCTTTTCTTACCTGAGCAGCACCAGTTTGACTTTGGAGGCGGAGCTCTTGATGAGGGCCGAGGCGTTCTGGTGGCTCCGCCCATAAAGGACGTGATCGTTCACCTGCCACAACGAGAGAAACGTCGATCGTGCAGACGCACCGACACACTCTTCAACAACAAGCACCAAAAAAAACCTCAAAAAAATAAATACATACAAAAACATGCATACACATATATGGAGGTTAATATGGTGCAAAAGTAACTTGTAAAAAAAACAAACCAAAAAAATGTACACGTAGAAAAATGTATCAATTTGTACCTGTTTAAAAAAAAAAAAAAAAAAAAAAAGTACCTGTAAAAAAATTGCAAAAAAAATTGTACATGTAAAAACTATCTGTAAAAAAAATTTGTACATAAAAAAATTTCCTGCAAAAAAATTGCACATCAAAAATAAATTGTACCTGTCAAAAAAAAAAGCACAAAAAAGAAAATTGCCCGCTTCCTTCTCTCCGAGTTTGAATTGTTTTGCAGCATCTGCAGTGCGAAATTTGGAGCAAAAGTCACGTGACTCGACAGCAGTAGAAAAACCCACTTCTGACTCCTAGTGGTGACCTCTTTAACTGCAAGTTGTCATTTCTACAGGTACAAATCAGGACTTTTACAGATACAAATTTACACTTTTTTTCTACAGGTACACATTCTTTTTACATGTACATTTTTTTTTTACATCCAAATTTTGTTTAAAGATACAAATCAACTTCTACAGATATAAATTTATACTTTTTTTTTTTACAGGTACATTTTTTATGTACATGTCCATTTTTAGTGGACTTTTTTTCCAGGCACACATTTTTTTTACAGGTAAATTTTTTTTGTGCACTTTTTTTTTGTTTGTTTTTTAAATAGATACAAATCACGACTTTTACAAATATAAATTGATACTTTTTTTTTTTTTTCTACAGGTACGTGTTTTGTTTTTCCAATTAGTTTTGGCACCATATTTAGCTCCATTCCATCCCTCACCATGTTCAAGACACACAAGCATGAAAACAAACATGAACACACATAAAGACAGACGCAAACGGCAAAGCAAAACAAAACGAGAGCCAAGCGAGGGGGCGTGTCTGACCTGGAGCAGCTGGTCGCCCACGCGCACGCGTCCGTCGACGGCGGCGGCCCCGCCCGGCCGCAGTCCCACCACGAAGACGCTGCGAGTGGAGCGGTCGCGGTTGCCGGCCAGGTGGAGCCCCAGACCGCCGCCGCCGTCGTCATCGCCCGCTTCATTGTCCAGCTCCACGCTCAGCAGCTCCCCCTGCAGGTCGCCGTAGCGCTCACGCCAAGGCTCTGCGCGCACGCACGCACGCACAGAGATCGGGCATCAAAATCCTCAAGTGCGCACACCTTCGCCATCACTGCGCCCTCCAGTGTACAAAATGAGCAACAACGGGCCCGCAGGCCCTACCTTTGACACACTTCCTGCATACAGGGTGACCTTACACAAACACAAACATCTGCACAACAACACACTCATGCCTGTGAAAAAACCTGCAGCATGACGCCACCTGTGTGGTGTCTGTCTGTCTGTCTGTCCGTCCATACATACATGACTAACCTGCCATCAGCACGCTCCATCTGGCCTCACACGTGACGTCACATCCAGACGGACACAAAACAGCGCACGTGCATGTGTGTGCTAGCAAATGTGTCGACACGCCCGCAGCCCCTCCCAGCCCCAACTCACGATAGTCAGCTCAACAGCGCCCCCAGCTGACTGCAGCAAGGACAACAAGGGGAAGAAGAAGAGGAGGAAAGCGGGAGGGGGCCAAAGTCGGCATTGCACTTTTGTCATTGGCTGACTGCATCCTAGCCCGCCTTGACTCACGAGCTGAATTTGATGCGGCAACAAGATTGCAAATCAATTGGACTTAGTGAGGAAGCGTGACATCATCACCCGAGAATGGATGAAGGAAAAGGAAGGACGGGAAACGAGGAGAGAAGGGATGTATATGGAGGTAAATGTGGTGCACGAGTTACTTGTAAAAAACAAAACAAAATTGACCTGTAGAAAAAAAGCTTACATTTGTAAAAATCGTGATTTGTACCAAAAAAAAATGTACGTAACATTTTTACGTCGTGATTTGTACCTGTAGAATTGACAACTTGTAGTGGCCACTCGGAGTCACAAGTGGTTTTTCTGCAGTGGTCCAGTCATGTGACTTTTGCCCCAAATTTCTCGCTACAAATGGGGCAAAAACATTTGTACTCGTAGAGCTTCTCCAGGTACAAATTACGACTTTTACAGATACAATTTACACTTTTTTTCACTGGTACATTTTTTTGTTTGTTTTTTACAAGTTAGTTTTGTACAATATTTACCTCCATAAATGAAAGTGCCAAGGAAGGAAAATAGAAATCGTTTTCGGTTTTGCCCAATTGCAAGTAGAAGTTGCTTGGAATGGAAGGTCCAAGTGTTTTTTTTTTGTTTTTTGGTCATCTTCAAGGCGTTCCGAAGGTAAAACAAGGAGAGCAAATTAAGAACAAGTTGCATCGTTTTTATTGCTCAGAATAGGTTGCATGACATTTGAAGCATTCACGACAGCAAAGCACTGGCCACGCCCGCCGCTCAAGTGACCACGCCTACTCACTCACTCACTCACTCACTCACAAGCGCCATCCCTCAACCAACCACAAGTCAAGCCCCGCCGCCAAAGCATATCAAAACAAGATTGAGCACATCATCATCCAATCATGTTGCAAAAAAAGATGTTGTGGGGGCGGGGGTGGGGTCGAGTGAGGGGGTGTGGTCATACGAGGCCTGCAAAGACACGCGCACACACAAAAAACTTTTTAAATAATCGGCCAGCAGCAGTTGGGGGGGTCTCAGTCAATTTGTTCCTAATGTGTTGATTTGTCGACATAATTTCATTGAAAAGCATTTCATACCACTTCATAAATGTGGAATCATTTGGCTTATCAATCAATGTCAAAACTCGAAACACATTGGATGCAATCGTTATTCAACATCAATCATTTCATGAATATGCAATTTGTCTTCATTCATTCTCATTTTTCAAAACAAAACATTTTCTATTTATTTCATTGAAATAACTTCTTGATAAATGATCATCGAATGAATTAGAAAGATGAAAAAGGAGCATGGATTATTCATTATTCAAATGTAGACATTTGCCTATTGGCTCCTCCCACAATTTTCAACACCAATCCATACGATTGGTCCGTCCTCACGTGTGGGTGGGTCTTATTTTGACAAATGATTGCGCAATCCAAAGTGTTGAAAATGGCTGACGCTCTTTGATGATGACATGATGATGATGATGATGAAGAAGATGATGACGTTGACGTTTTTGGGCCCTACCATAATTCCAATTTCTCTATTGATCGATGTCAATCATTCATTGATCCTCTGAACCGCTTAAATTGCAATTTGTTGCAACGATATCAAGTTAACGACGCAAATTACAATTAGTTTTGTTGGCTATCGAGAGAAGCAATTTGACAGAGATGCACGCACCTTGACGGGCCTGCGTCAGCTCCTGCTCTGATTGGCCGGGGGGAGGCCTGTAAGGGGGCGGATCCCGCTGAGGGGGCGGGGCTACTCTCATCATCTGCGCGCACAAAAAAAAAAAAGAACACAAAGTCAAAGTCAGTTCCTGTGGTCACGAGGGGAGAAAACTCCCACAATTCTTTGCTCCTGACTAAAAACTTCAACAGCTGATTGCATTTTTATTTGACGTCGTTTATCTTCACTTCATCTATCAATGTTTAAAAAAATAAAATAAAATAAAATGCTTTTGGCTGGCTGGAAATTGTGCGTGCGTACTCTTGGGTTAGCAGACAGACTCTGGACGATGAAGACGACCGGACTGCCCGCAGATTTGATAGCGTTGACCGCCTCTTCGTGAGTGGCGCTTTGTAAATCCACACCTGACACCTGCACAAGCACGCAACACACCTGACATGAACGGGACTAACTTGGCAAGAATGTCAGAGTTCAAAGGTCACGTTTTGTCTTCTGTTTGAGTGGCAGCGTATGATGGAAGAGTTGGAATGAGATCTTATTCGACCGAGCTGGCAAGAAAGAAAAACACGTCACAAGACCAGGAAGTAGAGTGGGTGGGCGGAGTCAAGAGGAATGGCGTCAGTCACTTGGTGAAGAAAAGAGAAAGGAAAAGACAAGAGCAAATGCACAAGTAGGAAATGCAAAAGAAAAAGGAAGTCGAAATGGAGAAGTTTTGTAGGAACCTGCAAAATCTTGTCTCCGGTCTTGAGGGCTCGGGTGGAGTGGGCGGGGCTTCCGGGGACCACCTGCTTGATGAAGATTCCCTTGAGTTCTTCTCCATTCCTCAGACGCTTGATGACATGATGGCCGCCCACGATGCTCAGGCCCAGCGACTCGCCCTCCTCGGGACGCACCTCCACCCTGCGCGCACGCCAAAAACGCCATCTTTGTGCAAACGTCGGTGAGGTGGGCGGGGTCGCTTACCTGCGGGGGGGTCCCCAGTGACTGAACCGAGGAGTTTCCTCACCCTCGCCCTCCTCGCGCTCGGGAAGCTCCCTACGCACGCACGCACGCACGAGCGCAATCAGCAACCTGTCGATGGGGGCGTGTCTCCCCACACCACTCACCTGCGCCCTCTTCTGGTGGCAGAGAATCCCCCTTGACTCCGCCTCCTGCGCTTCTCCATGTCAATCATCCTGACGGACCTAACGTGACAATCGCAAGTGACGACGGGCGGAGGCGCTTGACAAAATGGCCGACAGGTGGCGACACAGACGACAGGTGGAGGAGGAGGAAGAGGAGGACGACGAAGATGAGGAAGAGGATGATGAAGAGAAGGATGATGAAGAGGAAGAGGAGGATGTAGAGAGAAGGATGATGAAGAGGAGAAGGAAGAGGAGGAGGATCTGGAGGAAGAGGATGAAAATGATGAAAAGGAGGATGAAGAAGAGGATGGTGAAGAGGAGGAGGAAGAAGGAGCAAGAGGAGCTGAAGAGGAGCTGGAGGAGGAGGACTGACTCGGTGTCTGTCCCGTTGACTTCCGAGTCGTCGTCCGTGTCCGCACGCTGGCCTGCACACGCACACGCACACGCACACGCGTTTTGGGTTATGACATGAAAACGATATTTGAAGAAGGTGTGAATGGAGAGAAGCGTCACCAGGAAGTCGTCCGTCTTCCATCCAAGTCTGAAAGAGAAAGACAACAAGCGCATTTGAATTGCAAACTTCCCACATGACAAAATCATTTGGGCCACTTCTAAAACATTCGACATTTGCTTGCCACATTTTCAGCTCATTTTTAATCCTTAAATGGGCTTTGTTTTTTTGTTTTTAATCAGTCACACGAGAATTTTGTACAACAAACAAAGTGATGCCAGTGAAAGTCAAAAGAATACAAAGGAACAAATCAGCCGTGAAAACAAATTCAAATGAAGTCAACTTTTGAACAAAAAAGGAAATGAAAATGTGCAACGTGTTTGAACGTTTGTCCCCGTGCAAATTGTTAACAACCTGTCGTGCGTCTCGCCAGCCCGGCGAGGATGCTGCCGCCGACGTCCACTCGTCCCAGGACGGAGACGCTTTCCTGAGAGGACGGCTCGTCTCCTCCTCCTCCTCATCATCATCATCTTCATCATCATCATCATCTTCATCATCGTCCACTGCCATCTCCCTGCCCTCCTCCTCCTCGGCGGGGTCAGAGGTCAGCGAAGTTGGAGCAAGGCCGACGTTGCTGCTGAGCTCCGCCTCCGTTTGCCCTTGGCCAAGGTCGCGTGGCGAACCCTGCGAGGAGGTCACGTGAGCACGCGAGTGACTTTGAAGGCGGGCGGCCGGCATATATCAAAGACGGAAGAGAAAAAAAAAAGAAAAAGAAAAAAGTGCACACTCAGCATTTCCTGTCACGACCGTTACCAGCAGTGCATTAACGACAACACTTAAGATAATTTCCCGCCGCGCCCTTAAATGGAGGTGAGGCGCTCGCAAGCAACGCTCGACCCTCGTAACGTTTGGAGAGGCGGCGGCGACCTTTCACGTGAGTCGGCGTCGCCGTCATTCACCGCATCAATCGTTTGACGCTTGAGTGGCTTGCTCAAGGGCACGTCCACCATGCTGACGGTTGGGGATCGCACCCGCCACCTTCGGGTTGGGAGAATCATACAAATTGACAAAAAAAATCTTATACGATCATATTCACTGACAAATAGTGTCCATTTTGTCAACGAAAACCAAACAAAAACAATTTGGTCAACACACATTTTACTCCAGACTAAAACTACACTAGACTAAAATCATCATTAATAAACAATAAGTGGGACTCAATCGGTCTGCATTTTACGGGATGAGGTTGACTAACTGTGATAAAACTGTGATGAAATTGGACTAAAACTAAGACTAAATTTGAAAATGGCGGCTTAAATAAACGCTACTAACAAAACAATTTCAATAGAATGAGTTTGTGCTAGTTGTCTTTTTTGAAAATGATTTTTTATTGATGTTCTTTTTCTATGTGACTTTGTGCTGTTGTTGAAGTTGAATAAACGTGTCAAATGTTGACAGACTGTCGGCCATTTTGGGAAATCAGTTGCTGTGATGTGGAAGTCGGCAATGATGAATATTGGCGACTAGTGTTCATTTTTTAATCCGCTATTTTGAAATTTAGTCTCAATCACGCTTGTTGGTTTTGATTATAGTTAGCCAACCTCATCCCATTTTTATTTCATCAACTTTTAGTCGACTCTAATTCCAACATTTTAGTCTTTATTTTACTCCAAGAAGGGTTATGTAATTTTATTTGTCTAATTTTAGTCAACAAAAAGTGTCATTTTAGTCTTGTTTTTGTGCATGTTGCACTCGCTACCTGCAGATTTGAAAGGGGGCGTGTCAACTGTGTGTCACATGACAGATTAGCAGAGACAAGATCTTAAAAATCATATTTTGGGCTCATTTTGTTCCTCAACTCAAATGTCCATAAATTTGAGTCCAGTTTTTATGAAGTGAAGGAAAGACATCTTGTCTTGTCTTGATGAGTCGACAAAAATGCAGACTGATTTAAGAAAAAAAAAAAGAAAGAAAAAAAAAGAAAGAAAATGCAGACTGATTTAGTCGCACTTATTGTTTCAATGATGAGGCTTTTAGTCTAATTTTGGTCTGGTGGAAAATGTGTGTTGACCAAATGATTTTTGTTTACTTTTGATTGAGGAAATGAAGAAGAATGTCGACGATGCTTCATCCCTTCCCAACTGGCTGCAAAACCATTCGGAGCAGCCATTTTGACAGTCGACGTGTCCGCCATGTTGAAGTGAGCGATCCAAATTGAAGCGGTTTTTTGTTTGTTGTTCTTGTGTAAATCTTGATGACACGCATCTCAGCAACAAACAGGAAGTCACACAAACACTTCCTGCAGTGACCTAATACTGCGGTAGTCGTGGACCGGGACAGCACCCCCTTCCCCCAACACGCCCCCCCCCCCCCCCCCCCCCAACACTCCACTTAAGAGTGCGGCGATGTTGTCGAGCTGATGGAGCACTTTGCCGCGTCCCGACATCTCGCTGACTCAGCGACTCGCTCGAGGAGGACGAGGAGGACAGACGAGGGGGATGAAGGCGAGCAGGAGGAGGAGGAAGAGGAGGAGGAAGAAAAAAATGGAGGAGGAGGAGGAGGAGGGAGGTTGACGGAAGGTGAAGGGGATGCGGGGACAGGACGGGACCACTTTCACTCTCCACGTAAGCCCGGTTGGGCTACAGGACCTCCTTTGACAGACATACGCACACCACACGCCACGTAAACACATACGCATGGAGGAAGGCGGGAAAAAAGAAGGAAGCAAGAAAAGAAAAGATAGACAGAAAAAAATGTCAAAGAAAAGAAATTTGATTTGAGGGGGAAAAAGTACAGAAGGAAGAAAGAAGGATGAAGAAGGAATGGAAGCAAAGAAATTGGGTGGTAATGAAAGAAGGACCAAAAAGGAGTGAAGAGGTAAACAAAGAAAGGAGAAAAGAAAAGGAAGAAACAGAAAAAAAGACAAGGAAAAGTAGACGTACTAAAGGAAGAAAGAAAAAATGATAGGAAGAGAAAACACAATGAGGAAAGAAAGTGTGAAGGAAGGACAGACAAGAAGAAGGAACAATGAAAAGGGAGCCCAGGAAAGAAAGAAAGAAAGAAAGAAAGAAAGAAAGAAAGAAAAAGAAGAATGACAGGAGTCGTGTCCATCTGTAGGAATGATGATGATGAAAGATGGATGAAGGAGGACGAGATGAGGGGTGAAAAAGCGTTTTGGTCTCACCACGAGTGGCTTGCGCACGCCGAGGCGCACGGTGCCGGCCGGCGCCCCCTTGAGGACGCGGACGGCCCGTTCCAGGGTCACGCCCTCCAGCCGCACGCCGTTGACGGACACCAACTGGTCGCCGGGAAGGAGGACGCCGCCGCGCTCCGCCGCGCCGCCCGACACCAGCGAGCGGATCACCATCACGCACCCGCCGGCGTCCAAAGGGTCCTGAAAGAAAACAAAAAAACAACTCAAATCTCAAATATGGATTTGGACAACAATCACGTTGACGCAAAACCATTGATCGAGTAACATCTAAAACGCTCACTCCAAAAAGTGTCACCATAATCACCATTTTTTCTTATCTTCATTTGGATGTTCGACATGTGTCATCAAATGGAAAAAAAAAAAAATATATATATATATATATCAATCAATAACTCATTCACAACAAAGGCAAGCAGGAATAAATACATATTCAATAATAAGAGTGATGTCACGTAGGTGACCAGCAGGGGGAGACAGTGACTAGAAAAATTGCTTCCAAGTCTTAAGTTTCATCTTTGTTTCTTTCCTAGTTGGGTGACCTTAAAATGTCATCAGAATGAAACTTTTTGTTTTTTTTTTTAATTATAAAAGGTAACTAAAGCCCAAAATGTTGAATGCAAGAATTAGCTCACGAGTGGCAGCAAATCGTCAAAACAGGCAAACATCGTCATAAAAGTCTTCCTTGCGCAAGTCAAAGCTTGTGTCCAAATTGACAAGGTTGCGTCCTCCGAGGGGGCAAATTTGTCGTCTGCATGACGTCACTTCTGCTACGACTCGACAGCAAATGTTACTTGTCGCTCGTGCATTCACGTGGAAGTGTGTGCGTGTTGTGGAGTCGCGTCATGCAGACGACAAATTGGCAACCTTGTCAATTTGGACACAGGCAAAGAGTGCTGATGAGCCTTCTTCTTCACGTGAAGACTTGCGTCCATTTCCCCGCCTCTCTTATGAGGCACTCCCCCTAGTGGCCCGCCAAGTCATTGCTCAATAAGTCATCAATAATGGAGCTGTTCTAGTGGCTGCATATTCACTACAAATATGGCGATATTTACGTAGGCGTATCAATAATCTATCAGGAGACAAAGTATCACGATTTATCGCGATATTGATATATCGTCACACCCCTAATACTGACATTTCCCCCCCCCCCCCGATACGCGCAAAACATTGCAGGTTTTTCTTTCTCCGAAATAATTGAACGAGAATGGACTTTTTGTGAGTGTGTTTCAGAGTTAAAAAAATAAACTTAACATTTGTAAAAAGCCAACTTGCGCGTACTTTTGCTACCTCCGGTTGCGATCGGAGGAAGGAAGGAGGAGTTTGTTTGTTGGCGTGGAGTTGATGGCGCACGTTGTCTAGCGGGCACCCGCCAGTCGGGAAGTGATGCGAGCGAGCGAGCGCCAAACTTTTGGCGAGGTCGAAGGGCCGACGCCGAGTTGAAGGCGAGGACGGACGGCGGGCATAAAAGCGGCGCGCACGCACATGCACGCTCGCGCACACACGGCGCACGCACGCACGCACGCACGCACTCCCCGGTGGCGTAGCCGGGGCAACGCGAGGCCTGGCTCGCCGTGCCAAGTGGAAGAATATTTTTAGAGGCGGCGAGATGGCTACAGGTGATGACGCTCCGCCTACTGCAGCGCCTTCTTCATTTTTTGGGGGGAACTTTCTGCAAAGACCTTTCGCACGCACGCACGAACGGCAAAACTATTCAAACGGTCCTACGCACACTTTTTTTTTTTTTTTTGCACACTACTCGCACGCACGCACACACAAACTTATTCTTAGCACTTTGCTACTACAGTTCTCGCAGCGATCACGGAACACGTATCCGGTGCACACAAATCAAGCACTCGTGTGTAATATATATAGTCAGGATGTAACCATATCCAAACATCACGATAGCATATTTTGACGCTGCCAATACAATAATTATCACGATATTGTGGGGAGGTTGGCGACATTTAAAAAAGGTCACAATATTGTAAAAAAAAGAAAAAGCATTCATGCTAAAAAATGTGCTTTTGTACAATTTTGTACATTTTGTATAACAATGAAAAATATTCTGAAAATATTGTAAATATTATATATTAAAAATATATAAATATAAGATAAATGAAAATATTGAGGCACTTGATGATGCAAGCCCATATTGACTCACTTCAAGAGCATATTACAATCTCGTTCAAAGATTTTAAACAAAATTTAAAACAAAAAGGGTCAAAACATTCCTAATGAAAATCAAATTGCACTAAAAAAACTAGCCACCAGGGGGTGCTAGACCAAATGGAAATCCATTGACTTTTTTTTTTAACAGATAGGTTTCTTTTAAATATCGTGAACATGACGACACTTAATATCACAATATCGGCCTTATGATGACATCCCTACAACATACATCAATGGCATACCGATATGATCGGCACACGGCACGCACGTCGACCGCGCAAGTCATGTACTCAGCAGGCTCATAATAATTTTGTACATTTTCTCTTTAGGTTACTTTTCATTTTTGCTTTCAGAGACAGTTTCTCTTTTTTTTTATTTTTATTTTTATTATTATTAATTTTTTTTTTTATTCGTTTTAGTCTTCATTTTAGTTGATTTTTTACTTTGTGTATTTCTTGTGTGCAAGACCTCGAAAACTTTCAGGGTAAGTATTGTGCAATAATAACTAGAGCTGCATGATATTGGAAAAACATGATATGCGATAGTTGTTGAATATCGCAATATCGATATTATTGCAATATTTAACATGTACCTAAAGAAATAACATTTTTATTGCCATTTTGTTTTTTCATGTGATAAAATAAGCAAGTTGAATGTTGTGTTCCTAGTTAATGAATGAGACGATGTTCAACTATTGGATGATGCTGCACATTTAACTGTGTCTGATTGGTCAATTCCAGGTAAAGCTAAAAAATTCAAGATGAAAATTATTGCATGTATTTGCAAAATGCATATTGCGTGGGCCAATATCGTGATATCGATATTTTTTCGCCATATTGTCCAGCCCTAATACTAACTACAAAAAGTATTATTTGAAAGCAGTAAAAAGTTCAGATTTTGTCCAGAATATGTGAATGTGATAACTTCATTACTTTTCATGCAGATCATCGGTCTGTTTTCACGGAGGACAACTGAGAACATTTTCGAGGCTGAAATTGGACGATTTGGAAGATTTCAAGTTCAAGGAGGTGTGGGAACGATTCATCCATTTGCAATTGATAACCGATTAGTTGTGCGCGCGTCAACAATCGGTTGCTGGTCAAATTGCGTCCGTACAAAAAAAAAAAAAAAAAAAAAAAAAGGAGGAGGAAGCAAAACGCACGGAAGTCTCTCATGTTCTGGGAGATTTTGGGAAGCGACCCCGCCCCCTCCCCCCTCCAGGCGGGTGTTGCATGAAGACCACCTGGGACGTCACCTGCAGTTCGCGCCACCCCCTCAGCTAGGGGAAGGCGGTTGGAGGAGGAGGAGGGGGGTGGGGTCTTGGAGGTGAAACTGCGCCTACAGACAAAGAGCTAAGAATGTGCAGTGGGGTGGGAAGGGGGGGGGGGGGGGTGTATTTGTATTTGGTTGTTGGGGGAGTAGAGCGATGTTACCTGGTAGTCGAGGATGCTGAAGCCCAGACCTCCGCCCGCCTCCTTGTGGAGTTCCAACTCGTCCACCTCCGAAGACCACAGCGCCAACTCGCCATCTTCTCCTTCTTCACTGGCTCCACCTTCCTCATCCTCATCTTCCTCAAGCTCCACTGACATGGCCGACACCTGCCGGCGCATTACGCTCGTGAGAAATGTTCATCAGTCAAAAGGTTATTTTAGTCAACTGAAACTAACGGGGGGGAAAAAAAAAATTATTTCGTTCACAAAATAAAATGAAAATGTTTTTCTACATTTTATCTGTACAAAACTATAATTATAGCAAAAATGTCCCAGTTTTAGCTAAAACTAACAAAAAAAAACTAAAATTCAAAAAACAATTTCATTAACGATATAAAATAAAAATGAAAATTCTTTTGAAAAAACAACAACCTGAAACTACATTTTATGTTTACAAAACGAACTAAAACTAATTCTAGCAAAAATGTTTTCGTCTTAATAAATTGATCTTCCTTATTTATCGTCTTGATGAATTTTGATATGAAGTGGAATAAGGACGAAGTGATGTCATCCTGCAGCAGCCAAAAGAAAAGCACCTTTCACATGTCATCACTCGCATGGTGCTTTTTTTGCGCAAGTAATACACATAAAAAAACAACAACCTAAAACTAACTAAAACTAAGCATTTATTATATAACTAAAACTAATAAAAACTAACAGAACCACCCTAATGAAAATGAACAACATTTAAAAACCAAAATGAAATGAAAAGTAAATATTCCAAAACTATAATAACGCTGCTAATTGCTAATCAGACGGTGAGCATGTTGTAGTTTTTGTGACAAATATGACACTGGACTTTGGTTTGGGCTGACGGCCATTTTGAATGTTGTACATAGAAGAGAAGGAAGTCAAGTGAGTAAGATTGTCACAAATTGAATTACAATTACATCAAGTTCAATTGACTTGAATTGAAATGAAGTGAAAAGTAGTCAAGTGTTTTGACCAAAATATTGTTGACAAGATGATATTGTGTCAAATGGACTGCGTCGGAATCCGCTAAGCTAGTTAGCTTCAGCCACAGTTACTCATCTTGTCATGAGGTCCGGTTCACATTAGCCGAGGTGACGCTAGCTGCTAGCGTTCACTCCGATGTGGACCAATCACGCGCCTGCTCTGCCCGCAGGCAGAAAAGAAGAAGAAGAAGAAGAAGAAGAAGTGACTAACCCGCTCCACTTCCTGTCGCTGGCCTTGCTCGGGCGCTGGCGGGTCGCTCGCTCCGCTGCACAGCGCCGCCGCCAGCTTCATCTCCAGCTGACCAAAAAAAAAAAAAAAATCGTCACAATTTCACGGCTACTTCTTCAATAAATCAGATTTAAAAAAAATGTTCATTTTCTTGACTTGATTTCAAAACAGGATATTACTTCAAATTAGCAAGTTATTGCAATCACCGAAGTGAAATTAAATTTCAGATTGATTTGATTCAAGAAAAAATAAATAAAATCCCATTTCAAATTTGAATGGGTTCTTTTTTGACGATAACTCGTTTGGCTCTTTTGTGATGTTTGACTTTGAGTGTTTGAATTTGGAGGCTTTTGTCCAATTCTTTCTGATCAGGAAAATCATCACATTATTGTCATCATTTTCTTTTTGAAATGAGCGATGAGATTACAAATGAATATCGGCTTGAAATATCGGTTATCGGCCTCCTTGACTACTAATGATTTGAATCGGTATCGGCCTTGAAAAAAACATATCGGTCTATCACTAAACTGTAGTTTCATATTTCATAAAACGGCGTCTTAATTGTTTCAATGAAACGTGTTGAACTGACGACAATCATAAAACAAAAGTGCTTGAGATTAATCTTACAGCTGCACAATGAAATAAATCAAATGACATCCATTTTAGTTATCGTTTTCATCATAACAAATGGCTTCTATTTTTAATTTTCCTTTCATTTTCGTCTAATTTTTGTCATTGATTAATCGACAAGTAATCGATGATCAAATTAATCACCAACTATTTTAATAATATAGTTTTTTTCGTCGACAAATTGCTGACTGTTTGAAATGACGTCATGGATGACGTACGTCGTCCACGCTGCGTCCGCGACCTTGCGACTCTTTCTCCGCCTCCGAGTCGGACGCCAGCTGGCGGCAGCAGACCAGCGTGAAAGGCGGCGGCGCCTCCTTCAGGAAGGCCAGCACCTCGCGACGAGACTTCCCGTACAGCTGCACCTCGTTCACCTGCAAACGCGCGCACGCTAACGTTAGCGCTAACGCCGGCGGGATTTTAGGGCGGCGACCGAGACCTGGAGCAGCTCGTCCTCGGGCGCCAGGACGCCATCTTTGTGGGCGGGTCCGCCGGGGAGCACGCCGGAGACGTAGTGGTGGCCGTCGAACGAGTCCAACTCCACGCCCAGGCGAAGCGTGTGCACGGGAAGGAGCTGCACGCAAACGGCACAGGTCACGAGAGGTCACGCGAGCGGCGGCGAGGACGTCGGAAGGCGCGTGCGTGTCACCTTGGAGGACCTCTGCAGCTGGGCGTCGTCCTCAATCGCGGGATTCAGGTGGATCGCCTGAAAGAAGGGCGAGCGACCAGATTCCATTCAAACTCGTTAGGATTCTCGTCAATGATGTTTTTCAAAAAGGAGGGCGGGGCTGGCTGTCAATTTCAAGCTCGGAAACAACTTTAGCGACGCACGCCCACCAGAAGATGGCGGCCAAGCACCATTTTTGGATTTGACAGCAGCCCACATGAAATATTCAACTTTTTCATCATTTTACACTCCAACAGGAAATTTCAAGTAGAGCACTGATCACAATTTTCCAGCCGATGGCCGACCTTTCAAAAAGTCTGACCTGACAATCTCAATATTTGCCGATCCCGAAAGGAGATCCAACTTGCTACACTATAGAGATGATAGCAGTCTAAAAAAAAATAAAATAGTGTAATTAATTACTACTACTACTAATACAAAAAATATATATATATATATTTATCAGACTAAATTTTATCAGTCTAAAAAAAATTGTGTAATTAATTCATTACTACTACAAACAAACAAACAAATTTACAGCTCACAAAAAAATAAATCAACTGACCATGACTTGGCAGTTTGGACCCAGAACCTCCTGCCACTTGACCTTCACATCTGCATCAGGTGCTGCACAAACACGCAAGAAAATCACACAAGGAAATAACGCACACACATGCACACCTGAATTGGGAAACAAAACACACCCGTTTTTTGTGTGGCTTAAGATGAGCGGCGGTTGCTACGGTAACGTGGACGTCAAGTTGATGTCAGTCTGCTGCTGAGCTCACCACAAAAAAAAACAAAAAGTCTCTGCTTTGGATTAAATTAGCATTGCTAAGCGCGACGGGGCGCTCATCAATCTTTGGCGCTGAGAAGAATAAAAACGCTCGTACATCGGCGTGGGCCCACCGCACGCTAATGACTAGCAGTTAGCGCACACAAGAGATCCACCGGCCTCAAAAACGTGGACGCAATAAAAATGTGTCGCCAGTCGGCCATTTTGGAGCACTGCTGGAATTGGAGTGTCGAGCTCAGCCTCTAGGTGGCGCTCAGCTCGACTTTGCCACCATCTTCCTGACAAGGAACTGTGTTGCGGGGTTCCGTTTAGACAAAAGCAGTGCTTTGTCTCCCCCTCGTTGCTTTTTTGGGGGCTTGGCTTGTCACGACAAAGAAAGATTGACTACCAAAACTTGGAGTATGCGTGTGAGTTGTACGCTCACCACCGCTTTTGTCATGTGTCCAAATAGTCGGCTGGATATTCACGACAAATATTGCGATACTTGCATAGTCGACAAAGTATTATGATTTATCGCAGTATCGTCACACTCCGCGAAGTAACACAAACAAATGACAGCCACACAACGACACAGGAAGATTGCGCAATAAGAGAGACAGGCTACCTGGAAGCAGGGACCTTTCGGCGGCGGCGTCGTTCTTGCGTACGAGCGTGAGGATGACGGTGCGTCCCGTCCGTCTCATGACCTCCACGACTTGCTGGTTGGTGAGACCGTGGAGGCTGACGCCGTCCAGCTGAACGAGCACAACAACACAAACGTCCTGTTGGGGAATCACCGCCCTACCCGCTACTAAAAATATAGCGTGTCGGCCATTTTGTAGGCTGCATCGTGACTACGTCAAAGTGCCTCAACGAAGCAGTTTTTCCATATACAAGAACTTTTGATTTGCCTTGAGACAAATGTGAGAAACGAGTGCACTTGCGTTCATTTTATTTGCATTCTTTTAAATTGAGTCTCAGTTTTAGTCGAGTTTCAATCACGTTTGTTCGTTTTTATCACAGTCAACCTCATCCCATTTCCTTTCAGTCCATTGGTAGTTGACTATAAATGGAGCATTTTAGTCCAAGAAAACATCATTTTATTCGTCTACTTTTAGTCAACAAGAACTGTCAACGTTTTAGGCTAGTTTTCGTCAGGACAATCATTTTACACCCGTATATTTGTTTTTGTCAGCAGATTATGTTGAACATTTTGGATCTAAAATTTCACATCAAATTTTCTCTCCTCTTTTTGATGAAAAACAATTAGACACAATTACATTAGTTAGCGGCCGCATTAATATTATTGTTGGAACATTCTAGCCGTTGGATTCATGTTACGTTTAACTATTTTTTTTAGCATTTCAGCGTGAATCCACCTCCTGTCTTTCCCATGTGTTTGTGCATGTTGCACTCACTAGCTGGAAATTTGAAAAGGGACGGTATCACTGTGTTTCACGTGACAGCATCACAGACGTGACAGCTTAGCAGGGAGAAGATTTTACACAAAACATAACATTTTCGTCTCGTTTTTGTTCAGGAACGAAAATGTCCATAGATTTTAGTCCACTTTTTGACGTGAAGGACATTTTCATCTCAGTCGACAAAAATGCATACCGATTTAGTCCCGCTTATTGATTATTAATGAGGGTTTTAGTCTCGTCTAGTTTTCGTCTGGTGAAAAATTATTTTTGTTTCGTTTTCGTTGACCAAATTAACACCAACCACCACCAGTAGATGGTGACAGCAAATTTCACAACATCCCGTCTTTGATTTCCGTGCAGGAGCAGGAAATATCAGTTGGTGGGTGGTGCCAATGCATCATGAGGCTGGTCAGCAAACACCAACAGGCACCACGCAAGAAGACGAGACACTACAATAGTGGTGAATGCACTTTTCCTCATGACAAACGAATTGGCGTATTTTTCGGAGTGCCGTGGGAACAGACGGATTACACCCGCATTCATCGGAATGGAGAAAGACGATTTGAGACGCGAGCGGCTGTTTTGGATCTCAAGTTGCGTAGTGATTAGATTCGGGCGATGATTCGCAACGCGGCCGCCACGATGATGACATCATGACGGCGGTGGCGGTCTTCTCACCGCAATAAGTCGGTCTTGAACTCGGATGTTCCCGCTGTGATGGGCGGCGCTGCCCGGGACCACGTGCTTGATGAACACGCCCACCGCATCTGTCAGGAAGACGACGCGGCCATAAAGGGATGCTAACATTAGCAGCAGTTCCCAAAACATCAACATTGGCTAAAGAAAGGAGAAATAAAAAAATAAAGAAATAAAAATCAAGAATGAAGACGAAAGATGAAGCAGAAGAAGACAACGACGACGACGACGACGACGACGACTCACCTCATGGTCCTGGCTAGCTCGCCAAAAAGTAATGTTGTGTTATCTGCTACAGAGTTGATGTAGGAGGCTCACTTGATAGTGAGAGATGATTTTGTGGGAAGCAGGAAGAAGAAGAAAAAGGAGAAGCGGTGAGGTGGGCTACCTTGGCTGCTGAGGGGGTTGTGGCCGATGATGGAGATTCCCAGACTTTGTCCGTCTTTCTTGGTGAGCGAAACCTCGTGGATCTCGTAGCCGTCCAGGTTGGGCTGAAACGCACAAACAGGAAGTAGGAAGGAGAACGCAAGCTGCGGGGAAGCAGCAAAAGGAAGTAGGAGGCTGCGCAACACAAGTTGGAGAACTTGTGTCTGCGAGGGAGAAAGCAGGAAGTAGGACGGAGGAGGAACTGACCAGGAATTGGCAAGTGGAAGATAGGAAACAGGAAGTGGAAATGAGGAGGCAGGAAGTAGAAAGTCACATCTGCCCACCAAATTGCTGGCCCGGCGCTGGAGCTGCGGGGGCCGTGGGGGAAGCAGCGAGGGTGCGGTCGACACGGGGGCGGAGTCGGGCGGAGGAGGCGGGGCTTTGCTCCTCTGACCGCACGGGTCCCTGGCGATCAGCATGGTCACGTGACTCCCGCACCCCTGCAGCACCTGGACCACCTCGTCGCTGCTGAGCCCGTCGGTGGGCGTGGCCCCGATGCGGAGGATGCGGTCGCCCGTGCGGAGACGCCCGTCCTGATTGGATGAGGAGGAGTGAGGGAGGGTGTACAAGTGGAAGAGCAAAGAACCGTTGGCCGTGGACGTCGTACCCGTTCGGCGGCGCCGCCCTCGACCAGCGTCCGGACCACCACGCCGGCGCTCTTCCCGCCAACGATGCCGAAGCCCAAACCCGAGCCGTCGTTCAGCAACTGGATCTCCTCCACGTGAGCCCACGCGGCCTTGGAGGAGGTCACAGCAAACATCTCTCGTCAAAAAAAGGTGGGACGACGGCCGCCGAGCTCAAGATGGCTCTTGTTTACGTATTTATACGTTTTTGGGAGCAAATCAGTTAATGCGCACACACAAACAAACGATTCTCGTGCATCCCCACATGTTGTGAGAGAGGAAAAGTGGGCGGGGTGTCTCACCTCACCCGCGGCGGTGTCATCGTTGTCATTGTTGCCGTGGTTGTCGTGGTCCCTGGCGACCGTCATGTCAAGCGTGCGTCCGGGCATCTGCAGCAAAGCCAGCGCCTGCCGCTGAGTCATGCCGGCCTCCAGGGGGCGCCCGTTTATCACCAGGATCTGATCGCGCGGCCGCAGACGCCCGTCCCTGCGTCAAAGCCGTGTGGGCAAATCAACATGTGCTGCTGTTTTGGTTAGCAACAGAGTTGAAAGCGCTTCTAAAGTCGGATGTTTCCCTTCCCCATGGCGACAAGCGCAAGCGTGCATTTGAGGAGAAGGGCCCCCGATCGGCCGAGCGTGGTCACCTGTGAGCCACGCCCCCCGGCTGGATGTGTTTGACGAAGACGCGGTGGCCGCTGTTGCTTCCCGGCTGCAGGCCCGCCACGCTGAAGCCCAAACTCCCCGACGGCGGGCGCAGGAGACGCACCTGCGCCGTCGGGCGACCCTGACACAAACAGGTACACAATACAATCACACACATTAACACTAGGAGTGTGACGATATATCAATAAATCCTGATACTTTGTCTCCCGATAGATGATGGATACGCCTACACAAGTGTGGCGATATTTGTAGTTAATATCCAGCCATTATAATGGCTCCATTGTTCATGACTTATTGAGTAATTACCTGGCGGGCCACTAGGGGGAGCGCCTCATAACAGTGGCGGGGAAATGGACGCAAGTCTTCAGGCGAAGAAGACTCATCAGCGCTCTTTGACGTGTGCTTATCTGTCCAGCAAATGACTCACTTTTGCATACGTTTTGATGGAAAAATGTGGAGTATATCTTCAGTTTTAACATTTTAAAACATATTTTATGTTTTGACTTTTTGAAGCACACAATTTCGGATGAATATTAATAGTGATTTCACTAGATTTAATGAAGTAATTTTATCTATGTATTTACTTTTGCAATGTAACAAAAAAATGGTGTCACAGTTTATAAAATGAAACAAATGATGTAACGTGAGATAATCGTCTGTATTGCGTATCGTATCGTATCGTATCGTGAGTTTCCCACCCCGAATGAACACAACACAAGATGGCGAAAATCCACCGGGAAGCCGCGTTGACGTCATGTTTGAGCGTGTGCGGTTCTCACAGCGGCCGCAGCCACGATCCAGCGGTGAAGGCGGTCGGGCGGGGGCGGGGCCCCGAGGACGGGCACGTCGGAGGCATCGCCGGGGACGACGGACGGGGTCGAGTCGTCGCGGGCCTCCTTCTCCTCATCCTCCTGTGCCGGCGAAGTCAACTGGAAGGGCGAGGAGGAAAAAGGTCAGCTGGTCATTTGCCGCAAAAAAAAGTTGACACGTGCTGCGGCAAACTCAAAGCGGCGTTTGCCATCCAAAGGAACGCAAGTGCCGTCAATTCGTTCCAGACTCAACAAAAACACTGTGGCCGGCTTTTCTGGGGACAAAAATGTGATGAAAACTTGACGTCATGGCATCAACCAAAGAAAATTCAAACTTTTTTTTTTGGTCACACTTGAATCAATTGGCAGGTGACACTTGGCCACTTGGGGGCAGTCAAAGCAAGAAACTCAGCTCCTCAGCGAGTATAAAGAATCCCATCAAGAATGGCTGAGTAGTGTCAACTTCAATGACGACATTGTGTTGCAGGCACAACAGGGGTGGGCTAGTGATACCAGGTATCGGTATCAGTTGATACCTGGCTTTATTTCAAGCTAAACAAGAAGGTGGCTGATACCAGGTCACTTTTAGTTTGCTCACGAAATTCACTTTCAGGCGAAGAAGAAGACTCATCAGTGCACTTTCACATTTATCTGTCCAGCAATTGTCAATTTTAACATTTTAAAACACACAATTTCTGAGGAATATTAATTTCATTGGATTTCATATTGAAGTCATTTGATTTTTTTACTTTTGCGATGTTGCACAAAAATATGGTGTCACGGTTTACCAAATGAAACAACTGACGATGTGACATGTTGCATGACAATCGTGTTTATTAAGAAAGACACAAATTTGTGGTCTCTGTTAAGAAGACATTTGTATTTGTTTAAAAAATACAAATAAAAAAAAATACACTGAAGTACTCAGTGTGAAGAGGACACCGGTTTGAATATTGTGCTTCAGTGATGGTGCAAAAAGAAATGATTTTCTCATTGAAAAAAACATCCGTTTATGTCTTGAGTTGTTTTTATTGCCTGACCAATATATCAATAATGGCGGTATCGTCATATCATCGTTATTGTGAGCCTCGTATTGTGAGGTACCCAGAGGTTTCCACCCCTAGTATCAAATACACTCGGGTATTAGCACTTGGTAGCGGTGAGTACTAAAGACTTGAGTACTTGCACTGGTACCAGTCTGAAAATAAAAAAAAATAAAAAGCGGTATGGGCTTGCTGGCAGGTAATGTATGAATGACCTTTCCGCTCACTTTGTGTAGCTCGGGCAGGCGGCGGCAAACGAGCAAAGGCACGATGGAGCGAGCAGTTTGTCAAAGCGGGACGGCGGATATTAAAGCTTGATTGATGGTCGCCGGGGAGGCCGGCCCATAAATAAAGGCGGCGGCGACGCCTTCATAGACTTTACAGTACGCCGAGTGGCCGACACTTGCCGCGACCTTGGCGCCACTTACAATATGAAGCCCGCCATTATCTTAATTTGGACGCCGCCTTATTTATGGGCGAGGCGCGGCCGGCCCCCGCCGTGCCCCACGCGGAATCGGGACATGCGCCTCGTCGTACGGGATGTCCAGGTGACATCACATCTGGTGTGCGCACGCTAACGGTGCGTTCCGTAGATGCGATGGGGCCGATTTGGATCATAGTCAGGGTTTTCCCCGCGTCCAAAATTGAGAGGCGGCCACCTCCAGCCTTGCCAGACTGATCTGGCTCAACGCAGCGTTCGGCTCCAGCTGTGCCGATTGAGCTCGCCATTTTAACGGCAGCTGCAGTGTTGCGCCATGATGAGGCGCACTGGAAAGACCTGGAGCAACATCCAAAGAAGAAACAGCTTCTTTTTTTTTCTTTTTTTTAAGAGAAACAGATGATGGAGCAAGCGTTGCACACGCCCATTTTATGGGTCTGTGGCAGAAGTGGCAAACTAAACTAAAACCAAGCATTTATCAAATAGCTAAAACTAATACAAACTAACAAAACTAATTGAAACTAACTCAAATTAAAAAGCAAAATCTCAAAATGAAATCAAAACTAACTCAAATGAAAAATTCCAAAACTATAATAACCCTGATACAAACACATAGGGGGTTAGGGGTTAGGGTTAGATTAGATTTAGTAAAATAAATAAATGCTTCGTTTTAGTTTAACTTAGTTTCAGTATTAATTTAATTTAATTTTTTTTTAAATGTGTATTACTTGTGCGCAATATTTCAAAAAGAGCATGGGAGCGACGTCATCTTTTGGTGCTTTTCTATTGGCTGCTGTGAGATGACGTCACTTCTGTGTGACATTTTCAAACATCCTTATTCCACTAAATATGAAAATAAATCCACTTCAAATCACATTTGAAAACATCCCCAAAAGCTCATACAAAAAAAAAAATCAAAGACAAAGACTAAAACAAGACATTTTTGCTAGAATTATGCTTAATTTTGTAAACCGAAAATGTAGTTTCAACTCCAGTTTATTTATATCGCGCTTTCAAACAGCCTGAGCTGTCACAAAGCGCTTTATAGAAACAGTTTTCATTTTTTTAAAAACACAACAACATTTTGATTGTATTTCATTAATGAAACTGTTTTTTGAATTTTTGTTTCTTTTAGCTAAAGACATTTTTGCTGTAATTATAAGATTTGTAAACATAAAATGTAGTTTCAATGAGTTTTTGATTTTTAAAATGCATTTTTATTATTTATTTGATATCGTTAACGAAATTGTTTTTTTAATTTTAGTGTTAGTTTTTTGTTTCTTTTAGCTAAACCCAAGGACATTATTGCGATAATTATAGTTTTAGTTACTTTTGTAAACATAAACTGTAGTTACAGTTAGGTTTTGTTTTTTAAAAAGCTTTCTTGTTTTTATGTTATTTTTTTGCATTTTTGTTCATTTGAGTGAATTTAAAGAACCTTGGCTCTCACGCATGCACGCACACGGTATGTTGGGCGTGTGTGCTCACCTGCTCCTTGAGGTGCGCGACGGCCCGCTGCAAAGCGAGCACGTGCGCGAAGAGCGGACTGTCCAGCGTCTCCTTGAGCGCGGCCACGCGGGCCGCGTGCCGCCGCCACTCCTCCTTCTCGGCCAGCTTGACCCGCAGACGCTCCAGCGCCGCCGCCGCCCGCTGACGCTCGCCGGGCGACCCCGCCGCCGCCGACGGCCAAAGTTGACTCGGGCCGGCGCTGTCCGGCATCCCGCTCGGATCTGCAAGAAGACGCGATCACGTGACCAGGGCACGCAACGTAAACGCTCCCTCAGCCGACGGAAATTCTCACAAGAGTCACCGAAATACTTTCAAAGCTACTGAAATACTTTGGAAAAGTTAACTCATTTGCTCTCAAAAACGTATAAAAACGTTCTATTTTTAATTGGCATGGTGCAAAAAACGTATTTAAACGTTTTTTGTGTGTGTGTGTGTGTGTGGGTTTTTTTTTTAATGCTAATGCATACAGAAGGCTTTGATGAAACATCTGACCTGAAGAGGTCACTTCCTGCTCGGGCTGCTCGATTACGCGAAAAAAAACAATCACAATTATTTTGGCAATAACTGAAATCACGATTATTGAAATTGAAAATAAAAACAGGAACATGTTTAAGCATTTTAAAATATTAAGACCAATTAAAAAAAATAGAAATACTCTAATTATGCAAGTTCCTTTTGGACCAAATAGAATTTATAATAACAATTATGACAAAAATTTGAATTTGGAGTGCAGCATGTGCACTAAGACGAGTATTTATTTTTTGATACAAAACATGAAAATGTTTAAATGTTAAAAAAAAAAAAAAAAAAATATTAAGACAAATAAAATTGTTTGAAACACTACAATTATGCAAGTTCTTTTTGGATGAAACAAAATTGATTAGTTATTTTAAAATTTTAAAAAGGTGCAAATGTACACATTTAACAACTCAAAAAATAGTATTAATGATCTTTTTAACAATTATGCTGAGACTGTAATTGTGCAGTGTAATAAATGAAATTGTAATTGAATTTCAATTAATTGCACAGCCCTACTTCAAGCAATTGTAGTTATTACAAAAAAAAGGTGGCAGCAGAGTATAAGAGATCGACCAGGGCCACGTTGCAACAAGCTCTTTTCCCTGCTGTTTTCAACAGGTTTTCGAATAATGATGAAACTTGGCTATATTCAAATGCTTATTGCTGCAAAATAGAAACGAATACAAATATAATTTTGGTGTCCTGATGAGAGAAGAGACGCTAAACTTTCTTTTGGTAGGTTCCATGTTTTGATAGCAATAGAAGACAATATTGTGTGGGCCTTGCAAAATCAGCCCAAATCCAGTCAAACAGCAGGTAGTAAAGGGGATTGCTTCAGTCAAAATGGCTGCCAGTCAATGAGTTTTGCAAATACTTTTAAATGCACTGAAACACTCACAAGAAATGACTCCAAAATCTACTGAAATACTAATTTAAATTCATGGTTGGTTGATTGAATATATAAATATAAACACATCACAAAATACAACTTGAAGTTAAAAAACAGGAGAAAAAAAAAAAAAAATCAATAATATAATTTACATGTTCAAAGAGAAGTAGGAAGAAGTACAAAAACGTATCGAGTTTATATCATGATAAGTTATAGAAATAATCCAACATGTACTCAAGTACTGCCTAAGCGTGAGATAAACAGTCTAAAAATCGATGAAAGCTAAATTCATTCTCTTGAACCTACAAATTACAAAATACTCCGAGATGTACACAAATACTTTGAAAGGTTACCTAAATACGCTTAAATTTGAATACAGGGAAATAAAATCTCTATTGCACATTGATGAATTTAGTTTAATGTTTGAAAACAACATGATTGTAATTGATACATTGCAAATGTATCAATACTATTGGATTGGACTGTTTATTTATTTTAAAGTTGAATGCAGAGATCAAACTTGTGTTTGAAGGCGAAAATAATCATCACATGAACACACGAAACTTCATCAGGTTAAAAAGTCAAAACTTATCACGTTGCAACATGAAAGTTATCACCATAATAAATAAATAAAATGTATTATTATTTGTATTAGATTATTATTTAAAATTGTTACGTTGTTAAAAGGTGAATGATACCATGTTAAGAAGTGGAATTTTAGGATATTGTCACATAAAATGGATCATGTTATTGTTCTCTTTACGTGAAATTCATCTTTTTTTTTTGTCGTATGGCAGCAATATATACGTTCGTACGTAACAGATGAGGAGCCTTTCCCCGTTTGCAAACATCGAGTGCGTAGCAGGGCAGCAGGCCTTCCTTTTGAGGCAAAGAATTTATTGCACACCTGCAGGCAAATTCACCTTCACGGAAGTGAAAGTGGGGAAGGTCGATGGAGGGAGGCAGGGCCGAGTGGCCAACAAACAAGCTCTTCATAATAAAATGTTGACGGTTGTTCACGCCGACTATACGACTGAAATATTGATTCGTTTTTTTTCCAATGGGCGGGGTCACTTCGTATCATTCAGCAGGTGCATGAAAAGAGATGACCCCACCACACGAACAAAACTCACCAGGAAACACAACACAAACCAGCAAAGTTGTCAACTCGGGCAACGTACGCGTCCACTGGCGTGGAAGTTACAAAGAAAAGACAGAAAAGAAAAGACAGAAAAGTTGTCGTCTCGCAACTTGGTCGGCTATCCGTTAGCATGCTAACAATCTTATCTCAGAGCGTCGCCACTCCTAAAAACTCCCCCGACTCGTTTCGTGTTCTTCCCCAGCGGAAAACGCACTCACAAAACTTGGCCATTCAAACGAGTGAAGAAAAACGACGACTTATTTCTTTCACAAGATTTGTCATTGTCATCGAAACTGATGCGAAACTTACTTGAAGCGGCTTCCTTTGAACGACGGTATCACTTTAAATGCTGCGTTTACGTGCTGTGGGAAACACCACCTCTTCAAATGCCACAACTTCGCCAAATCTGTACGCGTCGATTTCTTTATTTCTTTTTAAAATAATTATTGTAAAGTCACAAATTATCTCACAATTAATTTTAAAAGCTTTACGGCAACTTTTTGTTTGACATGTTTCCCGTGGAGAGGGAAAGCGACGATTAATGCCAGCAATTCTTTTTTTCCCCTTGGAGCCCTGACGGTAGCGTTTGTGACGTCACGGACGACGCCATGTCGCGTTGTTTGGATTCCGGCTCGTGGGCAATTTTGTTGTTTTTCTTCTCTTGTTTGTCTTTCCGGCGGACGATTGTCGCGGCGACGACGGAGGCGACTGAGGCGGGAAGCTGCCACAACCTGAGACTTGGACAATATCCTTCCCTTGACTCGTCTCGGAGATGGACGGGGAGCTAATGCTAACAGCTAGCATGTCACTTAGCTGTCAACCGAAAGCAAAAACAAAACAAAATGTTGCGGCAACCGAACAGCAAAATAACAGAACAGATGGACTGGAAGGTGTCGCGCGCATGTGGCTGTAATAATGCTTGTTTGTTGATGACTTACTTGACAGTCTGATGAAAGCATCAAATCTGTTGAAAAGGGTCATTCATTGAGTTTTAACGTGACATGACAATTAGCATTCGCTTCCAAGTACTTCGGGGTGGCAAAAATGCACTTGACAAACATCAGAACCGTTCAAAAAAAGTTACTAGAGCTGGAACTACTAATTATTTTTGATATACACCATATTAACCTCAAATTTCTTTAGTTGGATAAAAAAAAAAAAAAAAAATCAATTTGACAGTGCAGGAAATGTATGATCATCAATTGATGTCGACGTCATAATTGTTGATCAAATGCCTTGTGTATATATATATATATGTGTATATGTGTGTGTGTAAACAGAAATAGAAACTAAATGTTGTCAATGTTGACATCCTGTCTGCTGCGACTTCCTGTTTGTCTCCTCCTTGACAGCGCTGACGTATTTGTGTCAAGATGCCAAGATCGACGACGTCACCCAGGAAGCGGAAAACTGCCGAGACGCCAGCGCCCGGGGTGGGTGCCGCGCCCCGTCGTCACGTTTGTTGCCATGGAGACCACACGCTGCTGTGTTTCTAACCTGTGTGCGCGTGCGCAGTGGAGTGTCTTCCAGCTCCAAACGTCACCTGTCGACTTTCCAACGGGACGGAATTTCGCTTCAGCGGGAAGGAGGTGGGATTTCATAAAAGCATTCCGTGCCGCAACGTGTGAGTACACGCGCAGACACACGTTACGGTTTGTGTGTGCGCATGCGGCAACACGCGTGTTGTTTTGCGCTTTCAGGAGCGGCTACTCGTACAAGGTGGCCGTGGCCTTGTCGCTCTTCCTCGGCTGGCTCGGCGCCGACCGCTTCTACCTGGGATATCCCGCGCTTGGTACGCAACCTCACCTTATGCGATACAAGGCTCACCATAACGATTAGCTCACCATTATCGATATATTGCTCGGGTGATAAATCCACGATAATCGACAATAAAACTACTCGAGACGTAAACGGATGCTTTTTTTCAATGAGAAAATCGGTTCTTTTTGTACACAATATTCAAATGTTCACAACGTTGAAATTGAAGATTTCCCATTTTTCATGGCAACGTATGCAAAAGTGAGTCAGTTGCTGGACAGGTAAATCTCACAAAGTCAAAGTAAGCTGATGATGAGTCTTGTTCGCCTGAAGACTTTCGGCCACTCTTATGAGGCGCTCCCCCTAGTGGCCCGCCAAGTCATTGCTCAATCAGTCATCAACAATGGAGCCATGACGGTGGCCGTATATTTGCTACAAATATCGCGATGCTTGCGTCGGCGTATCGATCATCTATCGGGAGACAAACTATCACCATTTTCTCGCGATATCGAGATGTATCGTCTCACTTCTGGTACACGCGCACGCACACCTGCAGGCGGGCGAAGAAAGAAGGCGGCTTGCAGTTTTTTCTTGTTTTGCTTTGCGTTCAGGTGTGCTGAAGTTCTGCACGGTGGGCTTCTGCGGCATCGGGACGCTGGTGGACTTCATCCTCATCGCCATGCAGGTGCGTGGCCTTGCTCAACGCCGCCGCCGCCGCACGCTAACATGCTAACTGGCCTCTTGCGCCATTCGCACGCTAAGTCGCGCGTTTGCGTCTTGGCGTCGACGCTAGCGCGTTAACTGTTGTGTCGCGGTTTCAGACGGTGGGCCCGTCGGACGGCTCCGACTACATCGTGGACTACTACGGCGCCCGCCTCAACCGGCTGAGCATCGGCGAGCACACGTACAGGAAGCCGCACCTCGCCCTGTGACCTTCGTCACCTTCGTCACGTCAGCCGCAGTCAAAAGCGTTGAACACGTGTGGGAACGTTGACGTTGGCTCACGCGAGCTCAAGCTTGAAACCTTCAGCTTCTTCACGCACGCACATTTCACCTGTCTGTCGTTCATGGATTGAAAACAAAAGAAGAAGAAGAATCATGTTTGTTTGTTTGCGCTCGGGTCAAATCATCAGTTCATCGGCCGGCCGATTATGGCCCGTCAATCATTTTGAACCTTCATGTACTCGTGACCATTTACAGCAAGTGAAATTGCTGTCATTATTTATTCCAAATGAAATGATATCACAACACGTTCCCCCAAATACTGAATCCATCATGACGTTTGCTGCTTACGATCATTTGATGAACTTTTCATTTAAGACAAAGCAAATCTTCATTTTGACAAGCAACGCAAGTGCTGATGTTTTTCTTTCATCTTTTTTTTTTAAAACAATTTATTGTGGGAAGCTATATTTAATGAACTTAAATAAATAAACTGATATTGTCAGCTTGCTGTTTGCAGGGAGATGATTGATCAGTGATTGTTTTTTTTTTTCTGACAAAATTTGACATCGGTCTAAAAAAAAAACAAATCATATCGGTCGGGCCCAAATCGTCAGCACGAAGAAAAAATGTCGTACGAATGAAATGAATACTTTGTCATTGTTGAAGCTTTCAAAGTGTCAATAAAGTTTTTTCTTTGGCTGAATTTAATGTCCAGTTGTTTGGTGGCAAGCACTGACCTATTTTAAATGACTGGTTGGCTGATAGCCCATTCACACCTATGCAGGCCGTTGAGGTCACAGGGCGGCCATCTTGTGACTCCCACCTTGGATATTCTCGAGGCATCGCATGTACAGATGAGATAAAGACTCTTCGTATTGGTATAGGGCAGTTCAATTCATGGTAATTCAAGTACGACCCTCCACAATGACAAAATCGGCATAATCGTAAAATAAATAAAAGATTAACTATAATTTTTTAGTTTAAATTGATATATTTGCACTTTGTTTTTCATTTTAAAAGAACTCATTTAAAGATAGAGGTCGACAAACTACTTTACATGATCAAAAAACGATGCATGTATCCAATAGGATAGACGCTCATTTCAAAATTCATAACAGGTCAAAAGATTGCCTTCATGTGGTATCGTAATTATGGTAAATATCACAGGTCGAGTAGAACGCACCCTCATGTGATATTTTCTACTGGACAACTGGGAATTGATTTTGATTTCCGAGTTGAGAGAACTTTTCAAGTTTCAACATGGCGAAGAGCGCACAAGGATTTGTGAATGGCAAGAAATATAATATTGTAGTGATTAGAACATAATTCACCCACGGAACGTTGGGACGAAGGGGGAGTTTGTTGGGATGAAAGGATGAAAGGATAAAAGAACAAAATGTTGGTAGGTCTGTGAGCCTCGCGCAGAGTGAGTTGTTGTTGCTGTTAAACGATGAGAAGCTGATATCAATAAACCGCCGGTCTTTGGCTCCGGACTTCAACACTCTGCCTCCGACTCCCGTCACTGCTCGCTACAATATAACACTTACCAGGGAGTTAACGTACACTAGCAGGTTGTTTTCAAATCGACACAATTCAATGTCCTTTCATCTCGTTATTTGCCGTACTTGTTCGTTTTACGAGCGAAGAGTACATCAGCTGCTTTGTGTAGTTTTGAACAAAAGCAAACGAACACAACTCGGTCGTAATGCGGGTACATACAATGGCAAAAAAAACAACAACCATCTAATATATGTATATATTACAATATAAATCTACTCTTTCCATTTCAATCATACTTACCGGTGAAATGTTTATCCACAGCCGTACTGGCGATTTGTGCAGTGTAACCGCCACATACGTCATTTCCGTACACGAGGCGCAGTCCGAGAAAGTTTTCCTGGGAGGAGCAAGATGGCGGCCAGCAGTCATTTGGCAAGAAGCTGCTCGCACTTGAAAGGATTTGGACTCGAAATTTCTCATTTACAATCCTGTGCCACTGGTTGACACTTTATTGTTGTTGACTTCAAATGTAGTCATTATTTATGAGCACTTTTATCATCAAACTATTGCGGAATTCATCAAATTGAATGACAAGAATAGGAAAAAAAGACATTTCACTTCTACTTTTAACATTTGTATTTCTTTGATCAAAAGAAATGAAAAATATTGGTACAAATTAATAATTATTATCATTTACCATTAAAACATTTTTATTTTACATGTATTCATTTTTTTAAGAAATATGTGTTTGGCATTAGAGAATTGGTTTATTGATTTATTGTAAATAGAAATAAAAAAAATCCATGCATCCATTTTCCAAAACACTTTGGAAAAATTTCACTTTTAATATTGTTGCAGTTGATTAAATGTTTGTTAATTGAGTTTATATTGTAAGTATAAAAATGGAGTTAGGTGAACGCCGATGCACATTTTACAATACATTTTTTGAATTCATTTCTTCCATGGAATCATTGGCTAATTGATTTTTGTCAATAAAATATGTTGAGAGATTATGTCCTCAGTTGATTGTTTATGTATTCAGTTGATGTGTAATGTTGAGCTTGTGCCACTTTGAGGCGCTCAAACACTTTTCTTTGATATTCCTTTTACGTTGAGCCTGCAGACGTGTTTTGTTGTGCTCCCTAATAAAAACGTCACGTCATACTTGGCTAAAGAAACTTCATCTTTCTGTCATCCATTCATCCGAAAGCATCGTTAAGTTGCCAAACTTAACAAAATACATTTTAAAATACAATAAAAGCTCACTTGGGTCACATCTGTGTGTGCGTGTGTGTAGATGAGTTGCTGTTATTTATGATGATGTGTGAATTATTGACCTTCTTGTACGCAGGCGAAACTTGAGATGTTGTCGCCTCCACACAGCAGATGAGAGTGAAGTGCGTGTTTGTGTGAGAGAAACAATAATGCTGTGAGTGAAGAAGAAGAAGAAGTGCAGTCGCAGATTTGGTGTTGTTAGCATCTTTATTGTGTTGTCTTGATTTATTGTGTTGCATAGAGACGCTTCCTGCGAGGACAGGAAGTCACTGAGGGGACAACATGAACGGACGGAAGGAGCGACAGTGCACGCGAGTGGCCAGCGGGAGGCGCCACCACTGCCGTAAAAGGAGTCGTTGAGTTGAGGCACAAGTTTGAGTCCAAGAAGAAGAAGAAGAAGAAGAAGGAGAAGAAGCGCGCGCATGCAAGCCGTACGTTGCTGTCGGTTTTGGTTTTGGTTTTCCAAGCCCAAAAGTTCCTCTTCGGGACTCGAGTGGGAAAAGATGACGGCTTCCTCGTGACGTCAGCAGGCAGGCCGAATGCGGGCTGATTTCACGTCACCGCAAGCCAAACAAGTTACAACCTTGCGTACACAAATACTTCAATCATCACATTCAAAATGGATTGCACATAATACTTGTATAGATTTTAGACTTCCAGTAGAATTTTTTTTCAAAGCTGTCGACAAGCTTGATTGATTGTAATATTTTCCAATTGAGCTGGTGTCAAAAAGTTGTCGATTGTGTTTGGATTCTTTGGCGCACCAGTAGAGGGAGCCTGCGTGCCGACACTTTGATGGTTTATTTATGTTGTTTGGATAGAAAAATTAAAAGTACCATTTTATGTGACTTATATATTTTTGAATTGAATCCTTATTGAAGCCAATCTTCAAACTGTGCATCGTGTTCCATAACGATAAGCACATTTCATATTTAGACTCCAAAGTTTGACAATCACTCAAGAGTTGAGTCTGGTGAGGGATTCACAACACTGACGTCAGGATGATGATGATGGTGATGATTATGAAGATGATGATGATGATGGTGATGCTGATGATTATGAAGATGATGATGATGATGATGATGGTGATGATGATGGTGATGGTGATGGTGATGATTATGAAGGTGATGATGATGGTGATGATGGTGATGATGATGATGATGATGAAGATGATGATGGTGATTATGATGATGATGATGATGATGGTGATGATGATGGTGATTATGATAATGATGATGATGATGGTGATGATGATGATGATGGTGATGATGATGATGGTGATGATGGTGATGATGATGGTGATGATGGTGATGATGATGATGATGACGGTGATGATGATGGTGATGGTGATGATGATGATGATGACGGTGATGATGATGATGATGGTGATGATGATGATGATGGTGATGATGATGATGGTGATGATGGTGGTTATGATAATGATGATGATGATGGTGATGATGATGGTGATGATGATGATGATGATGGTGATGATGATGATGATGATGATGATGGTGATGATGACGGTGATGATGATGATGATGATGATGATTATGATGATGATGGTGATGATGGTGATGATGATGATGATGATGATGATGATGGTGATGATGATGATGATGATGACGGTGATGATGATGATGGTGGCGATAATGATGATGATGATGTCATCAAGTATTATCTTGGCGCTGATTAAGATGGCAACAAGACCGTATGGGATTCTAAAACGAAAGCCTCCCAGCATGCTTTGGGGCTTTTGGTGGTGGGGGTGTGTGGGGGTGGGGGTGGTGTTCATGTGTTTGTGTGTAGTTTTTGTGGGTATTATTTGACATCCTTGGTCAAACTTTGAGTCCAAACTTTGTGGCCTTGAAAGCGGCGTTGGAAAGATGCTCCACCAATCAAAGCAGCATCGACGTGAGAGGAGCCATGATTGAGGGGGGGTGTACACCCCCATCGACCCCATCTGGACTGGCCGGGGGGGGGGGGGGGGGGGGGGGGGTGTTGCATCGTTTGAAGTTTTGCTGTGGCAACGCATATAGACTGGATGTGTGTGCGTGTGCGTGTGTGTGTGAAGGGTAACGCTGAGCTCAGCACAAACACAACATTGATCTCTCCTGCAGGACAGCAGCAAAGGGGTGGGGGGTTGGGGGGGCGGGGCTATCTGGTCGATGGACACTGCAACACTGCAAGTGGGTGGGGGGGGGGGGGGGGCAGGGACGATTTATGGGGCTCCTGTATAAAAACGGCACCTGGATGCATCTGGAGGCGGAGCTTACACGTCAATAAAAGGAGAACAAAATTGCCATCGTGATCGGCGGCCTAAAAAAAAAAATCGTCCGTCGGCATGTTTTTCTTTTCTTGTGATGGGTTAGCCACATTAGCATTTAGCACTCGTCATTTCGATTGCATCAATCTTGCTAATTAAAATATTTTGTATAGTTGTACATATTCAGTCTGCCATTTTTTCTTCCACCAAATGAATTTAGAGAATTTTCCAAACATGAGTTTGGAGATAATCGCAGAAAACGTGCAAAAATTGACAAGTATGAAAACGACGTTGCTGAAGTTGATTTTTCTTGTTTTTGTTTTTTGTTCGGGTGTCCATCATGAGTGGTCGTCCGGTTAGCTAGCTCGTTACGGCCACACCCTCAACTTGAATCTTCTCTTCAGACAGCTTTGGAGCGCCTCGTTGTTGCCACGATAGGCTTTCAGTGGGCGTAGTTATGTGTTGACAGAAGAGAAATGCGGCAAATTCATTTTTCCACCTGCTACATGATTGACAGCTCACCAAGAAATCTGTCGTGATTTTCAACAAACTCGAGCACTCGTGTGTTGTGACGTGTCGTCACGGCAACAGCGGGCATGCGGTTGTCATGGTGATGAGAAGCTTGGATCTTCGGCCGTCCAATCAGGAGGTTTGACGAGGCCTCCCGATTGGATCACGTGGCCGTGATTGGCCGCTTGGGGAGGCCGGTCACGCCAAAGCGACAAACGCTGTCGGTCCAAAAGAAAGGCCAAAAAAAAAAAAAAAAGAGAGAGAATGAAATGAATGAAAAACAAAAAAAGCATCAAAGGTTGCATAATAATCGAGCCTTTTATTTGCGTGGAATGATGAAGACAAAGAAAAAGAGAAGCCGTCCAAACTTGTTTGGACTGTTCACACATCATCCGGAACACAACAACACAGAGAGGAAGAAGTGCTGCGCTGGAAAAGGAAAAAGGGGCGGGGCAGTGCGATGAGCGTGCGCGCACAAACGTCCTCGCTGCCGCTGCACCGCGACAACGACACAACAGTGACAACAACAGCCAATCGAGCTGTGCGATATCACCACGCGTTGATTTATTTCAATTGAATCGTGTCATCTATTTTGTTCATGAGTGGAGAAAGATGACAGAAAAGTGCCGCTAGTTTCACGTCATTGAAATGGAGAAAATATGCTATCAGGTTATCGGATCTGGTGAGGGGGGGTGTCACATTTTGTCCATGTCGCACAACAACAACAACAACACATGATAACACAAACTTCTCATTTTGTGTTTCGCTCACTGCTTCGACGCCAGGGAAGCTAACGTTGATGCTAACGTCAAAGCTAACACTGCAAGCAAACATTAGAGGTCAATTTGGAAGCTAACTTCAGCTTCAGAAGCTAACATAGGAAGCTACCGCGGGTCTTCCTTAGCTCGGACGTTAGCGGTAGCATTGGATGCTAATTTCTTAAACTGAACATCACATGCTAATGTTGAGATTAACTTAGGGAAATAACGTCGGAAGCCCGCAGGTCTCCCTTGGCTCTGACGTTAGAGGGCCACTTTGGAAGCTAACCATTAACGTTAACGTAGAAAGCTAACGATTACATGCTAACTTCACAAGCTAACATCGAAAGCTAATGTTAGCTGTAACATTGGGGTGAACGTTAAACATCGGAAGTAACATTGAAACATCGGAAGTTAACTTCAGAAGATGAAACTGAAAGCTAACACGGGAGGTAACGTTGCACGCGCACAATCGAAGCTACCTTGAGGGGCTAACTTCAGAAGTGAACCTGAAAGCTAATGTTTGGAAGCTAACACTAAAGGTAACGTAGCAAGCTAACTAAAGAAACTAACGGTGTTGGTCTTCTTTAGGTCATGATGGAAGTTAACTTCAGAAGCTAACATCGGAAGCTAACGTAGCTCTCCGTGGCGTGTAATGCGCGTAGCAGCAAGTGGCCGATCAGGAAGGATCACGTAGCACGAGAGAGGAAGCAGGAAACAAGACAGGAAGTGTAAACATATTTTTTAGGAGGCGCGGTCGAAGCGGTGAACAGATGAAGTGTTTAAGGCTCGTTTGTGACCACGTCATGAAAACGGGAAGCGGCGGAGAGGCGTCGCCCCATCGTCGCGACGGGCGGGGCTTGCGTGGTTTTCTTCTTTTTGTTTTTTTAGAGACCGACCATTAGGAGGCGGTGCCGGTCGCGTTGCTAACTTTGGTTGACAGGAAGTGCAAGTTTTTGCATAACGAACTTTGTCTCAGTTCCGCTCAGGAATTTGCTGAATTAGCTCAACGGGAGACAGGAAGACAACGATTCTGCGTTGTGTTGTCAGGATTCCCACTGGGGTTCGAGGCAGGCAACAGGATTGCGTGAAGGGTTACTGCTTCCAGTAAAAAAAAAAAAAAAAAGAAGTTTGGTGGCATTATGATGAGTCAAACTAACCCTACCTCGAACTCTTGACCCTCGAATCATGATGCGTTCACACCCGACACGATCGGGGCAAACAACAAAAAAGTTTCTTTCATAACGATTGAGAAATGTTAGCGAAATTTAACGCAACCTGAACCCAAACGCTAGCGGGAACAAAGTTGATCGTTTTTATTTCGTCCGACGGTGACCCATATTTGGAATGGTCATCCAAAGCCTGCCCTTCCCACGATGCCGACCGCAGCCAATCATATCATAGCGGGGGGCGTGTCCTGCCGAGAACGTCAGTGGGATCCACAAGAACGCCTCTGCGTCACGTGACTAGCGCAGCGCTCCAAAGATGGCGGCAACAAACAGGGAAATAATCCATTTTTGCCTCTTGTTATTATTATTTTTTTCATTCAGTCTTTTCAATTTCATGACTGATTGTCATCAACGTCGTTTGCCTCTCAGTAAACGTTTGTTCACATTTTTAGGACGATCGGATCCATTAGCTGCACTCAATTCCCACTTTGAGGCACTGAACGGATTGATTGTTTTTTGTTTTTGTCAGTCGTCTTTAGCGGCCACGTTAGCCGTTAGCTTACCCGCCAAATTCAATACGATACGTTGCAGCGCTAGCTCGCTAGGGGGACGACGTCAACTCTTGGAGCTACTCGAGCCGTTAGCCAAGTTGCTAATTCGCAAAAAGTTCAAGTGGGGTGTTAGCTTCCTCGCGGCTGTGGGCAAGAGTTGACGTCATTCAGTTAGCCAGCTAGCGCTGTCCGGTATTGTTTGAGAAAATTGGAGCATTTTAAGCTAATGAGACTGACTCCGAATATTTCTAAGCACCCAGGAAACCATTCCCAAGTCCACTCCCATTCTTACAAGGATGAGGACATTTCAAAATAACGAATGCACGGTTCCGTACAAGGACGCTCACGGATGTAAACATATTTTCATATTTTCATAGCAGGTCAAAAGGACCTCGTCTCTGCTCTGCGTTCACTTGAGTTCAGTCGATCAAAGATGCCACCAAAACCTGCTACCGTAGGCACAAAATTGAAAATTGTCAAGCCGCCGCAATCACGACGTTTGTTGTAGTGAATCAGCTCGCTCGCTAAGTATTAGCTTATATGCTAATTCGAATGATCGAGGACAGCGCTAGCCGGCTAACCGGATTAACTCGAGGAGCTGCTCACGCCAACCGTTAGCCACGTTGCTAATGCGAGCACAGTTGGCGAGCTGGCCAGGAGCGGGGCGAGGAGGAGGAGGAGGAGGAGCAGGAGGAGGAGTCAACCAATGGCGAGAAATGACGCTTACATAGAAAAGGAAGTGGCCACGTCATGTGACTAACTACATCATCACTAACACTACGACATGCACGTCTTTCATATTGTATACTTATGTACGTACATATATGCTCATATCTACACGTCACCAGGCAGGCCACGCCCCCCCGATGCTAAGTGCTTGCGTTGGACCGCGCCTCTTTGAGAGCGGCCAATCACGGAGGGCCACGCCCTTTCAAGATTATCTGGCAAACAAACACCCAGAAGAAAATACACTAAAAGTTGTCAAAGTCAAATCAAATATGTAAAAAAAAAACAAAAAAAAAACATGTTTTGAAAACACCAAAATGAGATCAAATATGTCCAAATAAATATATGAAGAAAAAAAAAAGTGTTTTAGAAATACAGTCAGCCCTCGCTATTGGCGCTACAAACACCAAAAATTGGCAAATGGCAAAACAAATTTGCTGTGTTCATAAACTATCAATATTGTCGGAAGTAAAGTAGAAAATATTTATAATAATAAATAATGCAAAATACTTTCACAAAAGACGTCACATCATTTTTTTTTTTTTTTTTTTTTGGTGGGGGTTATTTTGGAGTAAAAAGTCACATTTGTGATGAAGTATCATATATACCCCCAAAAAACATTTCCAGACAATATGGACAAAAAAGTTGGCATATTTTAGAAGAAAAGTTGGATTCTCCAAAGTGTCTTAGCGAAAGTCTTCTTGTTGCTTATTATGCATTCGAGTACTCCGATAGGATTGTCGGGACATTGCGAACGACGAGGATTGTTGGGACATTGCGAACGACGAGGATTGTTGGGACATTGCGAACGACGAGGATTGTCGGGATATTGCGAACGACGAGGGCTGACTGTAGTTGCCGTTCTAAACGATGTTTTGAAAAGTGAAAGATGCGCTCGTTTAGCAAACGATTTTGTTCAAGTCCAACCAAGCGCAAACTTTTAAAGGGATCATCAACAAACAACCAGAATAATCATCATCATCATCATCTCCCAAGTATAATAATAATAATAATAAGAAGAAGAATAAGAAGAAGAGTAACAAGGTCCCTTTTTGTCTTTGAACATCCTGTTTTAGAGTCCGGAGGTGCCGGCGGACTTCCGGGAGAAAAAACAAAACAAAACAAACAAACAAACAAAACAAAAAAAGCAGCTTGGAGCTTCCAAACATTGCACTTTTTCCTCATCTCCACCTTCTTCCATATGAGCATCTTTCATATTCAACACTTCATATAGAATACGAGGAGGAAGAGGAGGAGGAAGAGGCGAGGTCACGTGACAACCAGCAGTGAGTCAACAGGCCCCGCCCACTCACAGCTCCTTCCAGGAAGTAGGTCCCCCCCCAGTGGGCGGAGTCATGTGCGCATCAAGCAGCAGTGAGTCAATCAACAAGCCCCACCCACTCAGCTCCTTCCAGAAAGTCGGCCCCCCGAGGGGGCGGAGTCTATAGTGGGGCGTATTAGCTGGTGATAAGACCCCTCCCCTCAACGATACTCCTCCCACATCGGAGGGAAGAGGAGGAGGAGGTGGGACTTGTCTTGTTTGGCCCCACCCCCAAAAGACAGAAGGAACCTCTCAAGGTGTTGGGAGGGGCGGGGCTGTGAGCCCCCTAGCCATGCTGATGCCGACAGTCAGGCGCTGGTGGGCGGAGTCAGGCGCGGGAGGGCAGGATCACACACAGGTGGGCGGGTCCGGGAGGGAGGAGCTTCTGGAATTCTTATCCCAGGTACCACTGAGAAAAGAAGAAGAAGAAGAAGAAGAAGAAGAAGAAGAAGACGACATCGTCAGCGTCGCAAGTCAACAACTCGTCAACTTTTACAACGTTTTCCCGCTTTCATCATCCTCTCGTCACTTTCTGCTTCTTTTCCATTCTTCCATTTGACCATTTGCGGTTGCGACTCCAGTCGGGAATTTGACCGCTTAATGACAACTCGCTGCTAACATTCACGCTAATCTCTTCCGACTTTTTGATGGTCACCCAAATAATAATAATATCATCTACCGTGTTGTTCAAATGACTCGAAAAGGACTTGAAAGTGAAAAGTTGAGACTGGTTAGTCCTGACTCGACTCGGGACTTGAGACTTACAAAACGACGGTTGACGACTGCCAACGCCGCATTTGAGCCTCCAAAACAAACGAGTCGCTTTCTCATCACTTCCAAAACAAACGAGTCGCTTTCTCATCACTTCACAGTCGTCCTCAACTTACTCGCTCGTCAACTACAATTCGCTCTCTCGTCACCAACTCGTCATTTGCCGTTCACTTCCTCGTCACTCAGCAACTAACGAGTTGCTCTTGCCACAGACGAGTTGACGAGTCACACTTGAGCTGCCAACTCGTCACGTCTTCTAGTTAACAACTAGTCGGCTACTAATCAATGTCTCGTCAGGCCACTTGCAGTCCATTCACAAACTTTCCCGTCATTTTCGAGTTACTTTCTGGTTATCCTTCACTCACCAACCGGTCAACGTCTTGTCGTCGCTCGTCGTCGTCTTTCAAGTTGCCGCCAGCCGGCCAACCAGATGATTTCTTTTCTTTTTCTTTTTGTTTCTTTTTCACTCGCTCACGTTAACCACTCGTCACCTGACTGACGAGCAGATTTATTGCACAAGTGTCATCCCGGCTGTCCCGCCAACTTTTGTCTGGATGAGGTCCGGTTGCTCGGGGCAACCGGACGGCCCGGGACGTGAGCGCCATCGTCACGGCAACCGCATATACATTCATCACACGTACGCTTGTGAACATCGTTTACAAAATGCATTCGCAAAAAAAAGAAAAAGTCAAAGTTTGGAATAAAGTGTGTGTGTGTGTGTTGCAGTCTTTGTGTGCCGACTCTTCGTGATTGACTGCGTGTGTGCGTGCGTGCGTGTGCGTGAGACAGAGAAGAAGAAGAAGACGAGTGGAAGGTTAGTTTTTAATCAATACAACTTGCTGACGTGGGGACTTTTTGGTCCTGCACTGCAGACTGTCCTCAAAACACACTCACTCCCCGGGCGTGTGCGCGCGTGCGTTCACGCGCGTGTGCGTGTGTGCGTCAGGCCGTGTTGGTGGTCGGGTGAAGATGAAGATGAAGATGATGATGAAGATGATGATGATGACATGAATGAGTTCTGAAGATGCTCATGTGAAGTGTGTGTGTGTGTGTGTGCCTTTTGTCTTTGCAGCATTGTGGGGACCATCCGCATGTGTTTGCCCAGCTTTAACTACCATTGTGGGGACATTTTGGTGGTCAAGTTTTGAGGGTCAAGACTTGATTTTCCAATTGGGTTCGGCAAGGAATGCGGATGGAACGATAGCCAAACATCAAAATATGAAATGATATCATATGATCACCATATTGCAATGCAAAAAAAGGTCACAAAACATAAAAAAAGGTCGCAAAACATATTAACCAGTTACAATCTCCAATAAGACTTGATATCGACGTGCTTACTTCCTCCATATATTGACTCAATTGATAAGCATATGACTTCTTATAATGCGGATTTGAAACATAAAAGGGCCAAAACATGCCATGTGAAAATTAAATTGCACAAAAAAAAAAAAAAAAAACTAGCCACCAGAGGGTGCTAGAAGTGCCCAAATGGAAACCAAGCTGACTTTTTGGAACAGACTTTGAATATGAGGAAGACGATATATTGTGGCGCTTTTCATATTGTCGTTATCATGACGTCGCGAGTAAGGAATCGATCATCAATCAATCATTTTTCATGCTTGAGGTTTGGGAAAGCACAATGTCAACGAAAAGTCCCCACCATGATACAAAGACAAACGTGTGTGTGTGCACGAGCAAAAGAATGTTGTCGTCTTCCTGTTCAACTCCAGATAATCGTGCTCGTCGCCTCAGCTGAGTCAGCGGGTCTCTCGCGCACGCACGCACACACGCGCACACACGCGCACCGTCACCTTCAGGATGTGCACGCTGGACACACACACGCACACACGCGCGTCCGTCTTTGTATGGTGGTGGGGACTTCTCATTGCCATCTTGTCTTTCCCTAATGAAGCTCAACCGTCCAAAATGATTGACTGTCCCGATTCCTGAACCTAATCCAGGCGTGGGCAAACTCGGTCCTGCAGCTTTTGGAGGTTTCCCTCTTCCGACACAGGCTGATTCCAATCAACAGGATCGTTATCAGGCTTATAGAAAACCTGCAGGACTCCGGCCCCTGAAGGGATGCGTTTGCCCACCCCTGCACCGAACCCAATTGAAAGCTCAACTGGAAAATCAAGTCTTGAGCCTCCAAAAGATGCCTGAACTCGTCACGACCACCAAAATGTCCCCACAAGTTCAATGTAGCAAAGACAAACGCATACGCACGTCTTTGGTATGATGTCATTCAACATGGCCGCTGCACTTTCAACATGTAAAAAAAGACTCTTAATTAGTGACATGACAGGGTGACGACGCCCCCCCCACAGTCGCCCCCACACACAAGAGGCCATCTGACCCCCGACCCCGCAACACACACACACGAGCCCGTGCGTCGCCATGACGATGACAAGTCAGACCACACACTTGTCTGACTTGTCGCATGCACGCGCACACACAAACATCGACACAACGCAGCTCACGATCACGCACACACAAAACACAAGACTCGACGACACGCAAAACATTTGACGGCCTGAAAGCAAATTTGCTGATGCGCAAACGTTGCTCACGTCACAAAATCAATCACGTGGCGACATGCGACAGGTGTGATGGGCCACGCCCCCTCAGGTGCGCACAGGTGTCAGTCGTCACGCTCATCAAGTCCAAACAACAACAAGAAAAAAAACAAGTTTGTCATTTGCTGACTTTCATCAAGATTTTGAAAAATATGAATAAGAGGCAGGCCAGGTTCGACCTTTGACCTTTTCCAACCTGATTGTTTGCACATACGTCAGCTGGCCTTGATCAACCGCCAGCGTAAATAGAAGTGGGCGGATCAATACAAATATCAATAATAACACTTTCTTATAAATAAAAAACAGTCGAGTGACAATAAAGTGAAGATAAAGTCAAATAAATAAAAGTCAAATAAGTTCAGCTCAAATCGGATCAATCCAAATACTATTTTGTATATTTATTGTCTATATAGCAACATTTGCGCCCCAATACTGCGTTCACTTCAATGCCCCATTGTGACATCTTGCGCAATAGCAGCACAAAATGCATCTTGGGATATTTTCCCGTCCAAGCATCTGCAAATATGAAAGCGTTGCGCGTACTTTGATTTGACTTTGAGAAAAGCATGTTAGCATGTTAGCATGCGCGTTTACCTGCGGCTGCTGCGGCACGTTGAAGGCGGGCTCTCGCGGCCCCACGCTAACGAATCGCTGAGCGGGAGAGCTGGTGGGCGGGGCCGAGTACGCTGAGGAGCAAAAGGGAAAACAGCCAAAGTCACTTTCGAGTGCTGCAAACTGACGCAGAGCAAAAAAGAGGAAGCGTTGTTGGCCTCACGCTGGAAAAAAATAACCAGCAAACAAAAAGTGACGTTGCAAAATGTCGAAGACATTCAAAAGATGATAATTGACGCTGTTTCGACTAAGTAGTGTCTAAGTAGTGGATCCTGTAAATGTACTGGATGGGAGGAGCAATATGGCCGCCTGGCCACCGAAAAAACTTTTCTCTATATTGAGTGGAACGAACGGACGTACTTGCTGATTGCAAATGTGGCGTCACAAACACGCTTGCGGACAACCGACGACGCGATTTTTGCCGCTCGCTCGTCTTGCCGGCAAAAAGGCAAACAAAGAAAAGCAAGAAGAGCACATCTGACCGGGCGACGACGGCGAGTTGCCGCCCGCCTCGGCCGAGGAGCTGGCGGGCGGCTTGGCGTCCACCGGCAGCGGGACGGGCCGGGCCATGGGCGGCGGCGGGGGAGGCGGCAGCATGGGCGTGGCCAGGAAAGGATTGTGGACTTTTCCCTGGGAGCTGCCATTAGGCTGCAATCAGAGGAAAACAAAATATATCAAAATAATATCAATACAAGTCACTCACCCGTGCGTTAATGTGAGAGGCTCGTATTGATTGGCTGTCTAGACACGCACGCACATCAACCACTTCAACACGCACACGCAAATACTGCAATGGAGGCGCGTGTGCGCTGAAACGCCAATGAGGGCTTTTACACAACGGCAGGTGCGTGAGGGAGCCCACCTGTCCGGCCGTCTGGGCCGAGTCGGGACACACGAGCTGCACAAAGTCCTTGAGGGGGTCCTGGGGGTGGTACCGGATGGCGGCGTGCGAGAAGTAGGAGGCGGGCTGCTGCAGGATGGGCGGCGACGAGAAGTGCAGGCCGGCGGGCGGCGCGTGCGGGCTGGCTGCGGACACACGCGCGCGCGCGCACGTCAGCACACCCACGGACGCAAAAGACCACAACAACGCGCGCGCTCGTTTGAAGGCAGGAGAGAACGTGGGCGGGATCAGTTGCACTTTGCAAAGGAAATCGCTTGACTGCCTCCTCTCGGATTGGTCACCAAACATCGGATGCAAACAGGCGACCAATCAAGGAGGAGCCACGCGAGCCGTGAGGGATCCACTTCCTCTTTGTCGGCACTTCCCACTTTCACTTCCTGTCAAACCTTTTTGCTTTTAGCCTGATGTGTCTTGGCTCCGCCCATCGCACTCCAGCGCACCACCAATGACAGGAGAGAGAGGAGGGGCCTCACTCGCAACACAGCCAATCAATGAGCGGATTGATGATGTCGTCAGCAGGACCGTGGAGGAGGTTGGACGCAAATGAAGGCAGGAAGAACGGAAGAAGGAAGGAGGAAGTGAGGAAGGAAGGAAGGAGCGCTCGTTTACCTTGTCGTGAGATGAAGGAGCTAGCGAGCGATCCTCGTAGTTTATATCCTGCGTTCCCGCCCGGCGAGGAAGCAAAAGGGGAAAAAGAACCAAAGAAGAAGACGAGAAGAAGAAGAAGAGGAGCAGCGTGAACTTTGCACTCATCGACACGCACACGCAAGCGCGCGCGCGTGTGTGCGTTGCCACGGCGACGACGCTACCTGGCTCCTCGTGCCATCCGCCGGCCTGGCCGCCGCCGCCCGGCGAGCGACCCTGAGCGGGAAAGTACGAGTCGTCGGCCGGACTGTCGCCGTCCTCCTCCATGCACTTGATGCGCTTGGCCGAGCTGCGCACACGCAAACGCCAACTTTCAAACACCACTTTTGTTTGTTTGTGTTTTTGTTTGTTTGTTTGTGCGTGCGTACCTGGAGGAGGAGGTGCTGGGCAGCGGCCTCCTCATGGCGCCGGGACTCATGCTGTAGTAGGACGAGCTGTCCAGGTCGGCCAGCGAGAAGTTGGGACCCGCGCCGGCCGCCATGGGAGCTGCCGGCGCGCACACACAGAAACACGCACGCAAACGCAGGTGAGTCGTCACATCCACTTCACAGGTGACACTTTTCAACCTGTCACATGACTTTTTCGCACTGATCTGAATATCCGACTGGATAGCTGAAGATGATGAAGTCACAGGGCGGCCATCTTGCTCCTCCCACCTCACGAAGTATATGTACACATTCCGCATATCTGCATGCAGCTCGTAGGCAGTTCGGATACGACTGGGGGCGGGGCTGGAGGGCAGGCTGTCACTTTCTTTCTTTTTAACAAAAAATAAACATATATATATATTTTTTTAATGGCTCAGTTCTTTATATATTAGACATTGCACATTGTTTCCTTCTGTACTAAACAACATTAAGCATATCAAAATGTCTCTCTTGTTTATGTTTAATAAATTGAAAACACCAGAAAAGTACTTGTGTCAAATGTTGTCCAATTTGGATCATGTAAATGTTTCTTGGGAGGAGCAATATGGCCGCCTCGAAAGTCTTGTCCTATCGGCTATCCGGCCGTTTATTCCCATCAGTGATTTCTCGCCGCCTCTTTGCTTGTTTATGCAAGTGGAAGGAAAGAAGGAAAGACGGAAACGAGGTGGTAAAGGAAGGTAAGAAAGAGAAAAAAGAAATTGTTTCCAATTCATTGATTTGCTGCGTCACACAATCGAGGCTGCACAAAAGTGGATCAGGAAGTCAATGAGGTTTTTGAGACGTCAACATCCAGACAAGACCCCGCCCCCTCTTTGCTACCCCCGCCCCCCTTTAACACCTTCCCCTCAACGTTTTTATTGACAGAGAGCAGGATGGTGTGATGAAAGGAGGAGAAGTCCTGACAAGACCTGCTGGCTACAACAAGACTTTTCTGCACACCTCAGCACTGTCCATCTATCACACGCGCGCACGCGCACGCGCACGCACGCACGCTTGGCGGTTTGATGCGCGACTGCGACTTGTTGTGTTTGCATGAGACTGGACGTGTGCGAGTTGATGTCAAACGCCGCCGTCGTGTAAAACCAGCCAAAACGAACTTTTGTCAAGGTGCCGTAAAGAGCAGCAACCATCAAAATGTTTCAGTGAATCACTGACGGGATCGTCGAGTCGGGAAAAACAGACCAAAGTCGGCTGGCCTCGGTTAGCGGTTAGCAGTTAGCACTTAGCAATTAGCCCGTGCGCGCACCCGCAAACGTGCCACCGCCGCGTTTGCGCAATTTCCACGTTTGGACCTTCTTGCCGGCCTGACAGGAAGTCACGTGACCGCAGTTAGCCAATGGCAAGCAAGATTTACGGAAAAACTCCAATTCAAAAGACGCTTTTGTTCATGAAATCAAAATGAAAACGCTTTTAAAAAACGGAAACTAACAAGCTATACTGACTCTATGTTTACAAAACAAACTAAAACTATAAAATGAAGGCAAAAATGTCTTTGTTTTAGTCTTTGGTAATGCATAAACTTATGGGGACGATTTGAAATGTGACTTGAAGTCGATTTATTTTGAAATGAAACGGAAGGCGGACGTTTGAAAGTGTGTCACAGAAGTGACGTCATCCAACAGCAGCCAATCGAAAAGCACCAAAACATTTTGTTTTGTTTTTTTAAAATATTGCGCACGAGTAAAAAACAAAACAAAACATTTTTTTAAAACATTGAAACTGTCTAAAATGAAGTCTTTTTTAAATAACTAAAACTATTACAACCTAACAGAACCACCCTGAAAACTAATTCAAAGTAACAACATTTAAAAAACTAAACAAAACTCAAAACAAAATCCAAACTAACTCAAATGAAACATTCCAAAATGACAATAACTCCACATTCACAAGCATTGGCAAAAAGCTCAAGAACAAAAAAAACAAAACATTTCAGAATATTAATTAATATATATCAATGTATTTGAAATGTAATGGACATGAGTTTGTTTTGTAATGTGCCAAACAGGAAGTTGGAAGTGAGCAGCAAGCGTCATGATGATGATGATGATGATGAAGTCAATGCGGCACCCACATTGAGTCAAGTGACCAATTACACTAAGTACACTACATCACTGACCCCGCCCCCTGTTACACCCCCCTCCCCCTTCCACCTCTCTGCTGCTTTAATAGAATATTGATCCACGCACACACGCACGCACGCACACGCACGCACGTTCCATTGGCCTGCCAATGGAACGTGTAATGGATGAGCAACGTCAAGGTCACCTGATGCGTGCGTGTGCGTGCGTGTGCAGCAGCCGGCGAACGTCGTCGTCGTCATCTTTCACGTTCACGATTTGGCTTTGACTCGCAATCGCGGTTGCCATGACGACTTTGCCGACACTTTTTGCCAAAAAGTGTCACATGACGTCGTCATCGGCCGCAGCCAATCGGCGGTCGGGACGACGTCGACCTTTAAAAAGTGCAGACGTGCACTCCGGCGAGATGGACAGAAAAAAAAGAAGCAAGCAAGCAAGTGAGCCGTTTGTTCGTTCGTTCGTTCGTTCGTTCGTTCGTTCGTTCGTTCGTTCGTTCGTTCGTTCGTTCGTTCGTTCGTTCGTTCGTTCGTTCGTTCGTTCGTTCGTTCGTTCGTTCGTTCGTTCGTTCGTTCGTTCGTTCGTTCGTTCGTCCGTTCGCAGGCAGTCGATGGGCGCTGCGGGCCGGCCGGAAAGCGCTTGTCAGCATGCTGGCCCCGCCCCCCTTGCCCGGTCCCACCCACCGGCAGCGCAGCGCCATCCATCACGCGTCACGTTTGCGCTTTGCGTTTTGCCGACTTACTCTGCGACACGCGAACAAGTTCGGCCACGGTGAAAACTCCCGGCGTCACAAAACTGTCCTGGAAGCCCAAATGACCTGAAACGCACAAACGCAACATTTCACATTCACAATCTTTTTATTATTATTATTATTATTTTTTAATACATGATTGCAGCGGTGTACAAATGTTGGCCCGGGGGCCATTTTGGCAAGCAAATATTTCCTTTAGGGACACACCATAATGCCTTTTCAAACGATAAACCCAAAATTGTAGAAAGCGCCGATGTCGATAACCGATAAGTAAGCTGATAATTGTTTGAAAAATGAACTTGAATACAAATGTGCTTTCGACGACCACAACTTGACAAAATTCAAAAGAAAATGACTACATCAATAAATAAATGGCTAAAAGTACAAATAAAAATGAATATAAAAAAATATCACTAAAAAAAAAATACATATAAATGGAAATAAAAAGAGCAAAAAAAAACGATGTATAAATAAATACATTTATATTTATTATTTTTAGTTTCACTTTTAGCCATTTCTTTATTTAGTCATTTTTTTACTTTGAAATTTGGCAGTTTTGGGCCGTAGTGCCAAGTGTAAATATTATTCAAATGAGGGGGGCGGTCCTAAGCGTGTGTTGGGTTGGACTCCGCCTCGTTGCAAACTGCCTGTGATTGGTCGAGTGAGCAGCTCGGCCAACAAGGAAGTTTTCAGTGGACGACGATCTTCAATGAATGACTAAATAAAGAAATGACTAAAAGTGAAAATAAAAACAGATATAAAAAAATGTTGAGTTTGAAAACAAAAGAAGAAATGAAAAGTTGCAACTGACCGTTCTCGCTCTGTTCTTTGATGTCGGACTCGCCCGCCTGGTTTGGGCTCTCTGATTGGCCGCCGTCTGCAAGCACAACACATGCGCAGGTGTGAGTCATGTGACCGACCTGCTGACGCGGAGCAAAGGTTAAAAGGTCAAGAGGCCGGCGTTACATGGAGCCATTGTGGAGAAGAAATATTCTCCAAGAAAGAAATCGGAAATTTTTGGACGCATCATCATCATCATCATCATCATCATCATGCTGACTGCACAGCCGAGTTGGAGGCGTGGCTCAATGTGGGTGGGCTTACATTTGTCTCCACCCACATGGATTAATTTTGTACTTTTTCAAAACGTGAACGATGTTCTGCCGGCACATTTGCTGAAGACAAAAATGTCAGCATGAGCGATATAAATATGAAATCTGGCTCCGGTGAGTGCGCCACCTGCTGGGTACACCCGGTACTGCAGCCATCATCCCACTCATCTGGATGTGAACGCCAACTTTTTGAGACGCTCGCAAGCAATCGGCGTGGACTCAATCGTTTTTCATCGTTTTCAATCGGGCCCGTCCGTCAACACGCCTGATGTGCTTGCGGGGTTCAAGGAGCCTCTCTTCGCCAACAACGGACGGACATTTGGGCCACTTGTGGCAAACAGTTATTCTAGTTTTGCAATTTTTCATTGGAGTTTTTTGTTTTTTTGTTTTTCATTTTAATAACAATAATAATTGTGTATTACCTGTGCTGAAAATAACAACAAAACATCATGCTAGCAACATCATTTGAAGATGCTTTCCTATTGGCTGCTTCTAAATGACATCACTTCCATGTGACGTCCTTCTTCCGCTTCATATCAAAATAAATGCACTTCAAATCATATTTCAAATCATCCCCAAAATTAAATGAATTAACAAAGACTCCAACAAAAAGGACATTTTTGTGATCATTATCGTCCGTTTTAGTTTTGTTTCAGTTGGCATTTTGGTTTTGATTTTATTTGAGCAAAATTGTTTTTTGAATTAGAGTTTTCGTTTTTGTCATGAGTTTGAGTTGACTAAAATAACCTTGGTGGCAAATGGCGCGGTTAGCTCCGCCCACCCCGGCTGACGGCTGCGGCTTGCTTGGCCGTTGACGACAAATCGATCAATAAAACGGCAAATTTCATTTGGAAAAACACAAATGCTGAGTGTGGGCGGAGTCACATGTCACAGTGAACCCGCCTCCAACTGCGCTCTGCAACCACGGCGACTCGTAATCGCCGCTCGCAAACGAGAACGACGCGCAAACGTACGTGCACGCCCACAAACAAACGATTGTGGGAAAATTCCAAAGGACTCGAGCGACACGCCTCCTCCTCCTCCTCCGTCAAAAGTGGGGAACAAAACACACGCACACACTTTGCACGCTGTTCACAGCGTGTGCGCTTGAGTCAGCTCAAAGAAAAAGCATCGGCGTAACCATGGCGACGTGAGGAGGGAGGCCTTTGTGTTGGAGGGATGCTTTCACATGCACGCACACGCACAAAAGTCAGGCTCATTAAATATGCTAATGAGGCGTGGGAGCTGCTTCCAATTTCAGGGAAGCTCTTCAAAATAAAAGACATTTTGGCAACATCAAAACTTTGCCTGTTGTGGATGTGAACGTGTGTGCGTGTTGTAAATGGGCATGCGTGACGTGACTATTTTTGATCAAAAATACGGATATTTGTTCATTTCCTTTCTTTGTCGGATGCTAACGAGTCCGTCCGAATGAGCACGCGCAGGACACAAACGAGTCAGCCAATCAACACGGCTGTCAATCAGGACGTAAGCTCCGCCTCCTCCCACTTCCCGTCACCTCACATTTGCAGATTGATCTTTTCACGTCACCATTGATTGACGCCACCAAATCGGAAATATTAGCAGCGACAACAGAAGAAGGCGCAACGCAAACGGGTCAGGTCAAGTTGCGCTAACCCGGTTAACCCGGTTAACCCGGTTAGCTCGATTAACTCGGTTAACCCGGTTAACTCGGAGCGTGAGCCATCGCGAGGTTCCAAAAGTTCAATTGGCAGCTGCTTTGTTGCCTCGTCGCTCATCTGATTGCTCGGAAACGGAAACTTTTTTTTTTTTTGCAGTTGAGTCGTCAGTCCACCAGGATTGGACATGTTGTGACTCCTCCCCCTGCTGTGACTCCTCCCCCTGCCTGACCTTTGGATATCCAGAGGTTGCTTACTCCACATCAAGTCCGTCCGTCCGTCCGGCGGAACAGAACGGAACATGTCCGAAAGAAAAAAAAATGTAAAAAAAATTTCCACTCCAGGCTCAAAGGCTCATATGAAATATGAAATATGATATAGTATAATTCTATTTTTCCAGGCGCACTTGTTTTTGTTGGTTTCCAGGCAACCCTTGAGGACAAAGACTTCCTCATCTTCCTCCTCCTCATCATCATCCTCATCCTCATCCACGGTTGGCTTGATGCCAGTCACGCACGCACGCACGCACGCACACACAAACGCGCACGCACATATTGTGCTGTCAGACACAACAACACCCCCCAAAAAATAAATCACAGCGGCCATTTTGACATCGCTGACCAGCCGCCATTTTGCAAAAGACTTTTTATTTACGGTTGATGCGCAGCGCAATCACGCACACGAAACCAGTGTGTGCGTATTTGGCAGCCATCTTAAATCATTGGCAACCATTTTGAAGCTTGTGTCTGTTCCCTTTGAGCGGCTGCCATCTTGTACCTTCTGCCAGAACCAAAACACGCGCGCACGCACGCACGCACGCACACACAACGTGCGAGCGCGTTACGAGCGCGTGTGAAAAGGTTACGCCGCCGTCATGGCGGCCGGCCGACGCCGTCGATTGCAAACGAGAAAAGGCAAAGATGGAAAGAAGCCAAGCTTTCGCTATATGAATGGAAATGTGGCTGACCTTTGACCTCCGCTATCGATTGCACGAACTTTTACCCTCAAATATGCGGAAACAAATGTTAAAAAATACCAGAAGAGAAAATCAACAAACAGGACGTTCATCACGAGACACGGATCAACAATTTATCGACATCTTTCTAATCGAGGCACGACGATCAATCGATGACTTGTCAACTCGTCAAACTATTTGAAAATGTTTTTCCAATGATTATTTCCAATAAATCCGATTTTGTAGATGAACTTTTCAAGACTATGGGATGCTTTCATAAATATTGAGAAATATGCATCCACATTTTTGTGGATGAATGCGGCAAAAAGAGTTTTTGCGTTGGTGTGTGTGGGTGTGTGCGTGCGTGTCCAGCGGTGGGCGGAGTCTGATTGATGAATGTGCAACATCGATCGCTCGCTGCTTCACTTTCCATAATTATAGCAACTCCCTAATGGAACGCACGTGCACGTGCACGTGCACGCTCGCTCTCTCGTGCTCGTGCTCGCTCGTCCCTCCCAACAAACAAACTTTTTTTGCTGCTGTTCCCGATGCTGCGTCGGTCGCACGCACGCACGCACGCACGCACGTGCACCAACTGAAACCACATTTGACGTTTACAAAACTAATGAACGCAAAAATGTCTTTTTTGTTTTCGTCTTTGGCAACACATTTTTTGCATGATTTGTGATTTGAAATGTGATCTCAAGTTGATTTATTTGAAGATTTAATCGGAATGCGGACGTTTGAAAGTGCGTCGCACAGAAATGACGTCATCGAGCAGCAGCCAATAGAAAAGCACCAAAAGATGATGTCACTCCCATCGTGTTTTTTTTGTAAATATTGTGCACAAGTCATACACGTAAAAAAACAAAAAAACTAAAACTAATACTGAAACAAACTACAACGAAAAGTAAACATTTATTAAAGAACTAAAACGAATAAAAACTAACAGAAGCAGCCTGAAAATGAGTTAAAAGGAAATAAGTAAGTAAAACTGAAAACTAAAAATTCCCAAAGTATAATAACTCCGCCGGCTCTGCGCTCGGGTCAGCCAACAGCCGCAAACCACATCAGACAACATCAGACAACATCAGACAACAGGCGGTCGCTCGCTTCACGTCCACACCGGAATCCAAACATGCACCAACAAAAACACATTCAACAATAATCACAAGAAATCAATACAACAAGAACAGCAAACATTATTTCTGATAGCTTGAAAAAAAATTAAATTAATAATAATAATCATAAAATCTATCATTGTTAGCACAGAGAGAAAAACAAAAGTCATTTCACCAAGAAAGGCGCAAAGGTGATGTGCCAAGTTTGCATTTCTTTCTGCCTGAGAGGCGAGCATGCGCACACACACGCACACGCGCGCGAGCGCAAACGAGGCTGCCGATGTTGTTGTTGTCGTCCGTCGTCCCGGTTACTCCGAATCAGCCAATGAAAAGATGGTCTCCATCCGACGCGCGACGATGTCATCATCATCTTTTTGCGTCGTCGGCGAGTTTGGCCGAGGTCAACGAGGTCAAGACGTGCGATTGGCGGCGGGATGTCATGTGACACGTTAGCGTTGTTGGGTTAGCGCCGCTAATGACGCAAGAAGCAACGCGTGCGTCTCCATCTGCATATTTCATAGCGACAGATGAACAAATGACATATTTATGCATTAGAAGATCCGGAGGAGGGGGCGGGGCAAGGATTGCAGGCGGGCACCCGGGTCACATCTGTAACGGCATCTGTACGAGCGGGCGAGCGCACTCAAAGTCTTAAAGCGAGAACTCGACTTGATATCGGTCGATAATCGTTTATCGCAAAAACAATCTGCGAGATCGTCGTTGAACGTTGCGACATCGATATGATTTCTCCTCTTTTTTTTGGCCAGCGTTTGGCTAGCATGCGTCTGGCGCTGGGCCGCTAACAGCCTTAACGAGGATAACGAGGCTAATCCTCCAAGCCGGGCGCATTATTGTGGCGGGATTTGGAGACGGGACTTCCTGTCTACTTGGTGGGGGGCGAAACGTTGACGTCATGACTTCAAAGGGGATGCTAATGCTAACGCTAATGCTGCTAACCACGTGACGGGTGTTGTTTCACGTGACCTCCAGGTGGCGCAAATCCACTTGGCGACATTTCAATGTTGACTGGCGACCGCTCGCTTGTTTGTCCGCATCGGCCTTGGCTTTGCTCAGCGACCAGTTTCTTGTTTGTTTTCAAGCTGTCTGTGACTCACATCGCAAAGTTGGCTGGCGCTAGTGTGACCCCAATTCGGCAACAACAACAAATCATTTTGTCAACTAAAACTAGATCGGACGAGACTAAAACATATTCATAAACAATAACTGGGACGAAATCAGTCTGCATTTTTGTCAACTCATGAAGAAAAGACAAAAACGTGCTTGACTTCATAAAAACCGTTTCTGGACATTTTAGTATCATGAACAAAAACGAGATGAAAACAATCTGATTTTGTCAAATCTTGTCTCTGCTCATCTGTCATGTGACACACAGTTGCCACGCCCCCTCAAAACGTGACAAACGCGTGCGCATTGCTCATCAAGTGTCAGTGGCGCTTGAACAAGTCGATGATGATGATGATGATGATGATGATGATGATGATGCGCTGCATGGCAGCGAGTGGGGAGGGGAAGTGGCGGGTGGGCGGGGCCATCCCTCGCAAACATGCAGTGACTCGGCCCATCGTGCTAATGGACCTCAAGACGCAAGCGGACGTCGGTCAAAGCGACGAGCACTTAAGATCCGACCGGCGGCGTGCGTGGCGGACGGACGTGGCGGACGGACGGATGGCTCGACGCGCCGACGCTGCCGTACGTCGCTTTCGCATATGTTTGACATCCGTCACATTTTTATGGACGACAGAAATAAATAAAGACGGATTCCTCAAATCAATTGTGCCTTTCAAATTGTAAAAGTTATCGATTAGCGTTTGCATTCACAACTTTTTGGATTTTAGTTTCTCAGGAAATATTTGATCCGTTGAGCAGAAGAAATATGGAAATAATGTTTAGCATCATCACAAGCTTGTCATCAAAAGAAACATTTGTACAGTCTTCACTTCATTCAATAATTGTTTGTTGACAACAATTGTTGAATTATTATTCATAGCAAGAATGATAATAATAATAATGCATTCTATGCCTTTCGAGACACTCAAAGACACAATTTAAAAACGATTTCATTAAAAAGACTGTTAAAAAATTACATCATGAATAATAACAAATAAATAAATACGTAAATAAAAAAATCAAAAGAAATACAAAAAATCATGAATACAGTTTAAAATGACAATGAATGAAGAAACAATTGAAGAGATTTTGCGTTTGCATGTTTGAAAAAAATCCAAGCAGCTTGAAAAGTTGCCGGACGTGTTTTCACGCGCGCGCGCACGCACGCACGCACGGTGGAGGCGTGCGCATGAGAGTGGATCAAGTCAAGTCTGATCTCACACTGGGGGGGGTCAGAGGTCAGAGGAGCAGCCGTCTGATGAGCGGCGACAGGTGCAACACGGCAGAACGGCCATTTGAGGATGTGGGCGTGGCCTCGTGTCACCTTTGAACTCGGGACGCCGTCGTGAGCGCTCGCTCGCGTCCGTCTGGCACTTTTGGAGACACTTCCTGTTTGGAGCCAGCAACTTCCTGTCGTCATTCATGTATTGATTCCATTTCATATTTGTATTTGACATATGATTGTTCAAATTTCAAATTCACGTCAATTTCCGTTTTCAAAAGTCAAAAAACAAAAAGCAAAGTGGGTCAGCGGTGGTCCAGCAGCTAATCGGCGACACACAAATCGATGTGGAAACGCAACACTAAACAGTCGACACCCCCCCGGCCCACCTCGCACACCCTCCCATCAAAGACCCCCTGAAGCCCCCCATGACTTGTTTCTTGTTTCTTTTTTTTTGCTTCCCGCCCACCAACATGTCCGCCTGCCGGCTGCTGCACTGAAAACTTGTGACACGCGTGCGACCCCCGTGACCCCGCCCCCCTGCACGCACGCACGCACAGCGGCGCTCTGACATCTGCGTTAGCCGTTAGCATCTGGAGAGCAATTAAAACGATGGATGGAGGCGAGCTGCATCTAAATTATGAATACAACGCGACGGCAGCTACACGTCAACTTTGACCTCCACTTCAAACAACCAATCGCAACATTTGGAACGTCAGCGTGTCTTTTTTTTCATGCGTGTTTGTGTCAGTCAGGAACTTGACGCATGTCAAGTGTTTTAGGATTTTCACCCCAGGAGGCAAATGAAGTCAAATTCCTTCATCATGGCAGGAGGGAGTTCTCAATTGGGAGGTTTTTTTTTGGTTCCAATGTCGGCTGTAAGCAAAGCGATTTCAGGATGTGCGGACGAGGGGGCTTGAAGGGGCTTTTCATGTTGTGTGTTGTTGGCCCTGTGGCGACTTGCCGAATATCACACCAACGAGCCTTCCTGTTGTTGACCCCACCAAACAACATCTCACCGACCAGCCTGGACGCCGAAGCTCGTCCTGATTACAAATTTCAGTCTTTCGGACACTTTTCATTTCGGATCGACTTCTTTGCTCAGAAGCACTCCGGCAGCGCGCAAATAAATAGTCGATATATATATATTTATAAAATAGTAATGGAGAGTAAAATTCAACCAAAAGTATGCAGTCTTTTCTAGTAAATGTTAGTTGAGTAATTCTTTTTGAATAAACTAATAATATTCAAGTCAAATTCAATGAAAATATTTACTAGATAATTACTAGTAAATGTCGTTTGAATTATTCTTTTTCAATCAACAAATTAATATGCAAGTAAGTGACTTACAAAATACTTTTCTATAATTTACTCTGAATTTCTGAGTGAAAAAACTTTCCGGGGTTTTTCCAAGTAAATATTACTTTTTTTTTTTTCTTTTTTTTTAGTGTCGGTGTGTCCATTGCAGACTGCTTTTTTCAGATTTATTTATTTTTTCCAGATGTGTGCCCGCCCAGAAAATGCAACATCAGCTGATCTGAAGGAAGGACAAATAAATCTTTAGATTTTCAAATTCTTCTCTTTTCCAATTTGGACTTTCAGATTGCAAAATGCGTTCAAGAATCCTTGAAATCCGAGCGGCCTGATTGTGATGCGTGTTGTGCATATTTACACCTTCATAGTTTCTTTTTTTTTTCACGTCTCTTTGATTTGATCTCAGAACATTTAAAAACAAAAAAACTTTCCTCATTTGCATCAAAGTTGTAAGCAAAACATTTTAAAAAAAAAGTCACACAAACGTCATGAGATGAAACATCGCCGATGACGACACTTCGCCTGGCTGGAGGTCATTGAGTGTGCGCGTGTATGCATTAGTGTGCACCCCCCCCAACTCCAATGTTTGATGAATTGAAAGTCAATAGCGGATGTGCCAAAGTGTCAAAGGCAGTTTTAATCAGTCTTGGTGGTGGGGGGGTGTAAAAGTCAAAGTGAAAGTTGGATGACGACGCAAAAAGTCAACACAAAACGAGAGGAAACGGCCGCAAGATAACAAGACGATGACGATGATGATGAATTTTGATTCAAATGTGCACACAGTCATTCTACTTTGTAGGACGTTGTCGGATGTTGAGGTGGGACGGACGCAATGCATTGTGGGAGATGCTGAAGTCGGCACAGTCCGGATGACGCCCCCCCCCAATGCATCATGTTTACTGGCTGTCACTTCCCAAATTGCTCTTCCTGCGACCTGCGTCCCTCCCGGGGGGAGGAGTCACATGTCTCCTTTGGGGGCCGGGTCTTGATGGAGGACTTCCTGAATGGGAGGGGCCTACACTTGTATGGAGGAGGACCAAAATTACCCAAATTAAATAAATAAATGACTACAAGTGTAAATAAAAAAGGGTATAAAATACAATTCAAAAAATATATATGCATATCCCTAAATAAATACATAATAAAAGTAAATATAAATAGAAAAATAACAAGATTCAAAAAATAAGTATAAACATAAAAATAAATAAATGACTCAATAAACAAAGAAATGACTAATGGTGCAAATAAAATTAAAAAAAAGATATAAAATACAATTCAAAAATTAGATACAAAAAGAAGATATAAATGGAAATAAAACCAAAAAAATATATGTATTTCCCTAAGTAAATAAACACAAGTACAAATAAATACAAAAATTAAAAAAGGGGATTCAAATAATAAAAATAAACCTAAAATAGCATTAAATAAGTAAAAACACATTTATTTATTAATTCCATGCTGCAGACGTTCTGTCATGTTATTCAAATGAGGGGGCGGTCCTAAGCGTGTGGTGGGTTGGGCCAAGCTGACAGATTATCTGCAGCATGAAAAAAAACACACAAAAAAGGTGAGAGCAAAGTGCTTTCATTTGTTTCATTCTATTGATCATTTTCATTTTGCATTGATTTCCACATTTATTTGATATATTTATTTGGATTGTTGAATCCCGTTCATTTGACTTAGGGATAGAATTGTTTTTATTTCCATTTGTATTTGATTTTGAATGCTATCGGTTTTTATTTTCACCTTTATTCATGTATTTATTTGAATGTTGTGTTGAATTTGTTCCGTTTGGCACAAGTTGAGACGACATTTCCAACTTGATCTCCTTAACGATGAACACGCCGCATCCTTGAAAGGCGGTGACCCGAGGAGGGAGGGCGGGGCCAAATGAATTGCTCTGCGGACCGTTACGACGGCGACGAGGAGGACCCGTCCGACCTGCGCTGACTCAGCAGCCGCGCTCAGTCCATCCGTCTAATGGACGCGATTTCATTAGCGGGAAGAAGCGGACGAGGCCTTCCTGTCCTTGCGTGGAAATCCCGTCCGTCAGCACCACATCTGTTTGCACGCGCGCTTTTGGTCTAAAGTGGGACGACTCGCATTCAGCAGCGTGCGGGTTCAAATCCCGCAAGCCACCCGATTGGTCCTGTCCTAACTCCGCCTCCCGTGACAATGACAGGTGCATGATGGGAAACGTCTGAGGATGACTTGTGAACATTCGATAGCCCCCCAACACACACAGCAACCTGCCAAATCAATAATTAAGAGGCAACATCTGACGAGCAGCTGCAGGCGCACAACAAGAAGACAACAATCGTTTTGTGTCTTCTTTCACCTCTTGGATGCGTGCCAAAAATAAACAACAACTCCAAAACATAGTCAACCGCCCCAATCAGCAACTGCAAGCCAACCATGTTTTTTTTTTGTTGTCTTCCTATTGAAGTGGTGAAAGTTTGTGTTGACTTTAACGAAGACGCCCCACAAGCAAGCCACGAAACAAATCACGCACACGCTCGGCACGGAACGATATCGGCAATAGTGGCACAATATATCGTCGTGGTCACGTCACCAACTTGGAAGCAGCACAACCGTTCAAAAAAGTTGGCTTGATTTCCATTTGTGGGGTTCGAGCACCCTCTGGTGGCTACTTTTTTTAGTGCCGTTTCATTTTCACGAGGCATGTTTTGTCGTCGTAATATGCTTGTGAAGCCAATCAATATGAAGAGTTATTAGAAATTGAAGGTGCTTTATATGCAATTTGTACAAAAGCACAATATTGTTTGTTTTGTTTTTTTTTAACAATAGTGACCTTTCATTTATGGCGACCATCCCCACGATATTGTGATGACATCATAATGTGATGTTTTCGATCTGGTTACATCCCCAGCACAAGCAAGTCAAATAACAGCGATCATGTTTTAGCATCCGACGAAGCTAAGCTAACATCCGCTAGCGTCCTTTTGAGCGCCGCACGTGTTGTTGTGGAACGTCGGCAAATATGAAACGATATCAGATTGAATTTGATTCCAATTTGAGAATATGGATGACGGAACGTTGCTGACACTTGCAAGATGTCAAACTTGTTTTCTTTGGATGTCCGCGTGCAGGAAAACTTTTGCAAGTTTGCCTCATTTGATTCGAAACACGTGCAAAGCAATCAATCAAGTAATTCTGTTTTGTTTTGTTTCTTTTGGAATGATTTTAGCCCCACCCACAGCACAAGAAGGGCCCCGCCCCTTCCCCTTCCCCGCCCGCCTTCATCCGCGTGTTCCGACGTCAATCTTCACTGAGCTGTTAACCGGCTTTGCGGGACGTCATTAGTCGCTGGCATCCGTCCGTCCGTCCGTCAGACGACTTTCCATCCGACGCTCGGGCCAGGCCGCCGACGGATGTCAAACTCATTTTGGGATCTTGGCTTGTCCTCAGAGGGCCCAAATCAAGGTTAGTTGAGTTCAAGAAAACGAACGCAAAAAAAAAAAACAACGAAAATTCAAAAAACTATTTTGCTAACAAAATCAAATCAAAACTAAAATGCTTATGAAAAAAAATACAGCCAATAGAAAAGCACCAAAAGACGACGCATAAGTAATACGCATTTAAAAACAAAAAACAAATTCATTTTATTATTATTAGTAGTAGTAGTAGTGGTAGTATTTTATTGTTGTATTGTTTTACTTTTTTTTTAAGTAAAGCTATTCTAATTCTTCAATTTTTTTAAAAAATGTATTATAATTATGATTATTATTAAGCATATTATCCATCCATCCATTTTCTTGACCGCCTATTCCTCACAAGGGTTGCGGGGGCTGCTGGAGCCTATTTCAGCTGGCTGTGGGCAGTAGGCGGGGGACACCCTGGACTGGTTAATAAGAATATTATTTTAGATTTATTTGATTTGATTTTTATTTAAAAAAAAAAAAATAAGAAATTCAAATTCTTGAGGTTAGTTAGCTTGTCAAGCCCGAGTTGGGGTGAAAAGTCCGTTTTGAAACTTTGAAATTTTGTCTGAGCCAGAATGAAGATTTCAAGGCAAGTTTCGTTTTTCAAATGAGGTTCAAAAGCCGAGTCGGCGTTTCAAACGACAAGCAAGGACGGAAACGGAGCGAGTCTTCGCATTTCGACTTGGCAACATTTCAATCCTGCATTTGAAATCAAGCAACACATTCAAGCAGCCGATCGCTTGCGTTTTCCCGCCACGGCCGCCGTAGACACGCCCCCTCCCCCTTAACCACACGTTGGCAGGCCTCATACATCACAAGTTGACCTTTCACCCCTCGCTTGTCCCAATGAGAACGCGGTTTCTTCGCACGTCCGGTCGTCTCGTCAACGCAAACGCGAAGGTTGCCGTGACAACAGCACCAAAAACAAACAACGACACGTCAAGATTGTTCACGTCGACGCATTTCACACTTTTGGTAACCACAAGAAAACAAAAGAAAAAGTAAAAATCCCGTTTTTGCCAGCATTGATGTTAGCTGAAATTCTCAAGAAGGACACAAACTCGATTATGATTCAAGCCCACAAAATCGCTCCTCAAAAGCGCAGCCATGTTGAAAAATGAAGAATGAGCCGTCAAAATGTTCATTTGGGGCCCTTTTGATGGAACGTGAGCTCGCTTGTCAACACTCGGGCCCTAATCGGAGCCGTCGCCGATTCCTGGCCCAAAACTGGCAAAAACAGCAAAATGCGGCAAAATGAAGTGATTTTGAGCATAGAAGGGCCAAAAGATGCCTCGTGTAAATTAAACTCGCCTTTTTCAACAAATGTGAGACATATTCAGTCGTGAAAACTTGTCTACTAATGTTTCCACTTGCTGTGGACTGAAGATGACATCACCTGCGCTGGCTGCAGAGAAGAGGTGAGCCATGATTGGTTGATTTCCTCAGCACAGGTGATGTCATCTTGAGCGGACAAAACAAGTGGCGTGGCGTTGGTAGGAGGCGTCTGACCTGCGTGGACGAAGTAGGCCAGGTAGAGGTCCAGCTCCTTGACGGAGACGCCGATGTGGTGCGGCTGCACGCAGAGGCCCGGGTTGGCGCAGCGCGGCGACTTGACCAGGCGCTCGCCGTCGGTGCTCTCCAGCGGGACGCCCTTGAAGAGGATGACCATGACCAGGTCCAGGCGCCACACCTTGTCGGCCTGGCGCAGGCAGTCGATGCGGCGCATTTTGCCCTTCTGGTCCGGGTTGGAGAGGACGCAGCAGGGCGCCTTCTTGGCGCCCACGCTGAGCACAAAGTCCTCGCGGAACTCGGGCCGGATGTCCTTGCGCAGTTTGGCCAGCAGGCGCGAGGCCCACTTCTGCTTGACCTCGGCCTTCTCGCCCAGCAGCTCGTCCTTGACGCCGCGCTCCTCCTCCTTGGACATGCGCTTCTCGTGCTTCTTGAAGTACTTCCTCTTCCTGGCCTGCAGGTTGAACCAGGTGTAGGCGAAGGCGCGCACCTGCGGCAGCAGCGCCTCGATGAACGGGTGGAACTCGTCCTGAACGCACAAAAAGGAAATACAATTTGGCATCCACCCAAATTGACACTTCTTCAACATAATAATAATAACAAAATACGCAATCACTACTTTATATATATATATATATATATATATATATATAATGCTCTACTCTCGATTCCTTCAAGTTTAAGTTGTTTCAATGCATGTAAAACGGAATTTTACCGATACGAGCCACAACCACAACAAATGGCACGTCTATTATTATTGCCCCATTTCTTTCTTATCTGCATGAAATCAAATTGGTTGCTCATTGCCAATCTTTTTTTTTGAGCCAATTTCTCTTTGGTCTGGTTTATCTTTATGACGGCAAATTGTTGGATGATTGCCAATAATTATGGCCATATTTCTTGATTATCTACTTTATCGGTTTGATGTCAAATTAATTTATTATCTGTTTTATCTCCATCAAATCCATTTTGTAAAATGTTTGCGGCCGTCCACGAAAGCTCAGCGACTTCCGATGGAGCAGACATTTTGTTTTGCGTTTTGTCCCATTTTCTGCGGGATTTTGGGGGCTGCTGAAAAAGGTTTGCTGCCAGTCAAGGAAGCAAAACGTGAACGTGTCAAGTTGAGGAGAAGCTAGCAACGTTAGCATCGCAGCAGCAGCTGCGCAGCCTTCTTCAGCCCCCCCCCAAAAAAAGCAGGCCTGAATCGACACAAGGCCGCATTGTTCCTCGTTGGCCGAGATCCAAGCAGACTCGTCGCTCGCCACAAATCCAGCGACAACATTCCGCCAGCGAGGATTGAAGCGACATTCCGCTGCAGCGTTTCGCTTCCTGACTGGCGTGCGCACGTTTGATTGGTCGCCACAGTTTTGATGGGACTTCCCCAAACATTTTGCATGTCGCAAGCACGCCGCACTCCACGACGGCCTTCCACGCTGTTCCGTGATCACTCACGTGCACGTCCAAGCACTACGTTTACTTCACATGTCACCAAATGGGAAAAAACAAACAAAACTCAGATCAGTCAGCAGGAAATTTCTTCTTTTTTTTGGCGGGTTGACAAATGACACTTTTGACACCGATGCCATACGGAAATAAACCACAAGTACTTTGGATACACAACTTTTTGAAAAAAATCATTTCAAAGTAAGAATTTAGAAAATTGACAATTTTCAACTTCCTCATCAGAAAATACACAAAAGACGACATCATCATGCCTGACAATTACTTGTTTCATGGACATCCGTCCATCCATCCAACCATTTGTCTGTCTATCCATCGCTCGCTATAGACAGACAGACAGACAGACAGACAGAGAATGAGAGCGTGCAAAAGAGATAGAAAGAAAGAGATTTAGAAGGAAAGAGATAGATAACCCCGCCTACTGCCCAAAGCCAGCTGAGATAGGCTCCAGCACCCCTCGCGTCCCTTGTGAGGAAGAAGCGGTCAAGAAAATGGACGGATAGAAAGATGACACACACAAACGCACACGCAGATCTGGTTTGGAATTGTTTTCCTTTCTTTCCTGCAATTTCTTCACCTCCTTTCACTAGTTTTCATTTTTCTTTTTTGTATTGATGAATATCCATGTGCACCCTATTTGACAATAATCAATCAAATATAGTTAGAGCCAATCAATGAACATAAAAACACAAATGTTCATTTTTCCATACATTTTTGGCATTTGCAACAATAATAATAATAATAATAACAATTGTAAGGTGTGTGTGTTCCTGTGCCAACAAATCATTTTCATTTGCTTTTATTTGGATTTTTTTCCATCTTTGATGCTGCAAGAAGTCATTTGAAAGAATTTGCATCATTGTGAATTAATATGAGCTTATGAATACAATCATTTCTATCATTTCATACTTATATGTTGTGTGCGCGTGTCGCCTGACTGCTGCTTAATATGTTCTAAAAATATGTGTGAAGAATTGAAATCTGTTTCAGTTTCTCGTATGAAAAACATCAAATGAGATTGGACTGAATTTGAAACATTTTTGTTGGCTTGTTTTTTTACCGTCTGTAAAATGATGTTATTAATCTTGTTCAAAAAAAGAAATAAATAAAAAAGACGTTTGTTTTGAAGCATCTTCCTCAAAATGGATTCACAATCTGCATGTTTTATAGTTCAACAAAATATCGCAGTTGAATCAAAATAATTCACTTTGATTCATTTGTGTAGTTCACGAAACGAAATCTTTCAACTTGACAAAATGAAACGTTCCATTTTAATTTAAATTTTTTTTTTGCCGTTTTGGTCAAGTCCAAAGACTTTTTGCCGGAGTTTCGCGCGCGCACGCGATCAACTTTTTGCCGAAGTTGGCGGCGCGTGCGCATGCGCGTGCGCGTGACCTACCTGCGTGAGACAAAGCGGCGAGTACATGACTGGTCCGCGTGCGCGCGCGCGCCCCTGGCTCCAGTCCGGCTCCGGTGGGCGCGCGTGCGTGAGACGAAAAGGACGGACGAGCAAGAAGGAAGGAAGGAAGGAAGGAAAGAGGGAGGGAGGGGGTTCGGGTGGGGCTTTGGAGCCCTCCTGTCCTTGTCGACCCCCCCCTCTTCTCACATTTCCGAGCGCACGTGAACTCTGACCCCCGCCGCTTCGGCTGTTACGCGCCGGACCTGCCGGAGGCGCGCCGCCGCCGCCGCCGTCCGAGGAGCAACATGTCGTCGTCAGCAGAGTCCAAAGTGTGGCGGGAGGCCCCAAGGGGGGGCGACCAGGTCCCGCATGTCACCGAACCAACCGCGCCCCCGCGGGAAGCGGCGGAAGGTGGCCGGCCGGGAAGGCGACCACTGAAACGGCCGCCGTCCCGAGGAGGAGGAAGGAAAGGGGGCAGGGACGGGACGGGACGGGACGGGACGGGACGGGACGGGGGGGGGTTCGGACGAAGAGCGACTCGTGGCTCCGCGAAGACAGAACCGCCGACAACCGCGCGGTCCCCGTCCGGAACTGCTCGCTCGCTCGCTCCAAGCCGACCGGACGAGCTGACTGAAAGTGAAGCCTGCTCCTCCGCGTGCGTGCGCGCGCGCGACACCAACTCAGCTCTCACGTGCGCGCTCACGAGCGAGCGCGCGGCTTATCGATCGAATGCGGCCGCGCGAGAGGAGAGGCGGCGCGTGTGCGTGCGTGTGCGTGTGTGTGAAGTAGTAGTAGTCGTCGGTCCACTTCAACTTTGACCTCCAAAGCGAAAAAGCAAGAAAGTGAAACTCTTCACGTCACAAATGTGGCTCAATGTGCGGAAGTCGGATATATCCGGGTTGGCTTTTCCCACTTCCGGCCTGACAGCGTTCGAGGGAAAGTCAACAACCAAAATGGCGGATAGTGGTCAATTGTTGTACGTTGCGTTACGTCAAGTTATGTGGAATATTTTTGAATGAAGAAAGCTGTCCAAATTGTGTTTTAGCATTCACGGCCTGTGGTCGCCGTTGTAGAGTGACGTCACTTGTAGTCCGTCCGTGAAGTCGGGCTCTTGTTTTTTTTTTTTTTTTTTTTTTCTTTTTTCTTCTTCGCAAATGGAAATTCCGAGTTCCCGGACACACTTCCTGAAACTTGAAAAACACCCTCAAATGCAGCGTCATTATTGCGGGAAAAGAAAGCATTCATCGGTTTCCTGTTCACGCCCACTTGTGACATCACATACGAGCCGTCCAATCACATTCATTCGTTCAAAGCCACTCGATGGAGTCACCTCGTCATCAACTACATCGAGATGTTCGATACCAATTTTTGTCACGCCGATACCACCACACGTACGCAACTCTTGTGACGTCACCGATACCAAGTATACCATATGCGATACAAGCTCACGATAACGATGATCTCACGATATGACAATACCGCCATTATCCATACATTGGTCAGGTCATAAATTCACGAAAATCTATGATAAAACTAATCATAAAATAATACTAAAAACAATAACAAATAATAAATACATAATAATAAAATAATAATTCAGAATATAACAAAAACAATATATATATATATATATATATATACATTAAAAAAAATAAATAAGATACAATAATAAAATAATAATAATAATAATAATAATAAAAGTAAGCTGATGAGTCTTCTTTGCCTGAAGACTTGCGTCCATTTCCCTGCCACTCTTATGATGTGATCCCCCTAGTGGCCCACCAAGCAATTGCTCAATAAGTCATGAACAATGGAGTCGTTCTAATATTGCCATACTTGCATATTGGGTATTGATAATCTATCGGGAGACAAAGTGTCACGATTTATTGCAATATCGATATAACGTCACATGACTTCTGGACATCGGCCCAATTCCAATACTTGTTACAGGTCACTCGATCATCAAAAGGAAATCAAGTTACCAACAAGAAGATTTTTCCATCAGCAACAAGGAAGTAAATGTTGTTGTGATGTCACATATGGGCGGGGCCTTGCCAAGGAGGATGACCAATCGGACGTGAGCCAAAACGTTCAAAAATGAGAACGCCGGCGTGAGCGTCACCATGACGACGGGCTCCAAAGTTGGCACACGTGATGCCCAAAAAGAGAGCAAACTGTGTGTGTGTTTGTGTGTGTGTGTGTGTGTGTGTGTGTCTCCACCTGCTCCCACTGAGCCGCTGCCAGGCTGGAGCGGCGCCAACAGGACCAGCGGGCCTGAAGCCTCGCCAGCGCGCAAACACAAAAGACAAGAAGGAGAAGATGAAGATGAGGAAGACCAAGATGAGGATGAAGATGAGGAGGAGGAGAAAGAAGGTCAACAAAGCAGGAAACAAACAAAAAGTAACAACAAGCGCAAACGACACGATTGACAGCTCCAATTCGCGTATAGCGAGCAAGCTAACGGCTAACGTGACCGCTACAAACACGCTCGTTAAAAAAACACGTGTGCACGCACGTTTTTCATCCACGCCTTGTGCACACTTGTGCATACACGCACACACTTGCGCACACTTGCCATGGAAACACAATCGTACACGCCTAACAAACACACGTTTATTGTTGAATGTGTGCGATTCAGGAAGCAGTTGCACGGTGCGAGTGCCAAACAGATGGCCCGCTGGAGAGGCCGGAACCCCCCCACCCCAAAAACCCCCCCACCGAATTTCATTGATGACACAGAGTGCGTGCGTGTGCGTGTGCGTGTGCGTGTGTGTCACATATGTCGTCACATAAACATGCACGAGGACGTACACACATGGAAATTAGCGGCAGCTTGTCGTCATCATCATCATCCTTATTGTTATTTTACATGTATTATATATTTAGATCATATCATGTTTATATATGTTCATATTTTATTTCTATTTATATTTATTTTTGGGATATAATTTTCAAATTATATTTTTTATACACTTTTAGTCATTTATTTATTTATTTAGAATTTTGGCAGTTTTGGTTTTCCATAGTTAGTTCGAGTCTTCTCACAAAAAAAAAATTAAAATAAAAAAAATAAATAAATAAAATAAAAAAAAAATTTTAAATTTTAAAAGATGAAAAAAAAGATGAGGGAAGAATGATTGAAATTTTCATAACGTTTCCAACCCTGGGAACGTCTGTCCTTTAAATTAAAAACAAAGATATGTCAAATTTGAATACTTCAGATATTTTGAAATTTTAAAACTTTATTTACTGTAGGGAGTTATTTACTTACATTTTTATTTCACTTTTGAAGACCCCTCAACTTTTTGTTACATCTTTAAAACAAAGATTGACTAAGATTTTTTTTTAAATTTTTTTTTACAAACCCTGAACATTCAATAAACATATGCTTAAAAAATAAAGAAAATAATAATAATAATAATAAAAAGAGCTCGAGATTTTTATTTGTATTTTTTTTCTATGCCAATATTTTCCCTTGTAGTGACATTGAATATGAGCATCAAATATCGGTTATTGGTGTCCTTGACTAATAATCGGTTTCGTATCAGCCCTGAAAAAAACAACAACAATAACAACAACATATCGGTCTATCTCTACTTTTTTTTATTAAATTGTTTTTTTTCCTTTATTTTACAGTAAACTAATGACTAATTCAATGAGATGAGCCAAAACAAATAATAATAATTCAGTCAAGTAAGTTTGCTCCAAATACGTCAACAATGAATTTCGTTGCACTCTAGCGAAGAAAACAGAAGGCGTGGAAACATGTATGAACATTTAAATAATTCCCCCCCCCCCACTTGGACACTTTTGGCCGCACGTTGGCATGGCAACGGCCCATTTGTGTCACGTCGCAAGGTCAAAACCAAACCAAAAATATTGTTCAACAAATTGACAAGTTGCGAGTGAAGCTGTTCGCGCTTCGCTACACAAACACACGCACGCACGCACGCTGACAGACGTGCAGTCGCACTCCCAAAGCGTCTGAAGGTAACACATCACACCTGGCAGATGCTCACACCTGAAAACACACACGCACACACAAACATGCGCACGCGCACAAGAATGGAAAGTGAAGAAGGTTGAAAATGTGCTGCAAACGTTCCATCAGATTGGATAGTCGGTCAAATGTCTCCCTCTAGTGGCCGCTTGCTGTCGTTACAGCTCCTCGTTGCCGCACGAGGGTCACTCAGAGGTCAGCAAAAAAACAAAAACAAAAAGAAACCCGATTCTGCTGGCAATTAGTTTCGATTTTTTGAATTTAATATGAAGACTTTGAAGATTGAAAATGTGTTTACAGTTGAAAATTGTTTTTCATCACTCATTGTTCAAAAGTTATTTGACGGTTATGATTGGATGACAACATGACGGCACGTGTTGTTTGACTTGGGGTAACCACGGCGACGGATGACGTCACAAGTTGACTGCGCAGGCAAGCGTTCAGTTAGCAAGGTGAGCACAAAAAACACATAATGAGTTGCACATTTATGTTGCAAAGGTACTCACAGGAGTAAATACAAGTACGAAAATGTGTCAAAATACTTTGGTAGAAGTACTGATTCGATATATTGATAAAAAAAACAACAACAACAAAAACCTGGCGGACGAACGGGTCGGGCAAATATCAGATCTTTTCGTTCTCAAGCTTCTCCTCAACCTTCCCGCACCTCCTCCATCTCCATCTTCAAAGTCCTCCCTCCTGCTTCACTTCCTCAAACACCACAAGCTCCTCCTCCACCTCCTTCCAGCTCCTTAAGGCCCCTCCCACACTTCAAAAGACCTCCAATTCCTCCTCATTCAAAGTCCTGCTACTCCTCAATAGCTCCTCGGAACATTTCCGCCTCCTACATGTCAACTTCTTCTCATCTCTCCGAGGAGGCCGCAACTTGCTTCTCCATCTCCTCCTTCCTCCTCCTGGATGCCTTTGAAGTCCTTCTCTACAGCCCTCGAACCTCCTCCAAACCCCAAAATCTGCTCCGAAAGCTTTCCACACCTCAATTCCTTCTCCTTCTCACAACACCACAACCTCTTAACTCCTCCTCCTCCTCCTCCTCCTTCCCTGTGTCCGGTTTGGAGCAACTTAAGATGTTCCTACCTAAGCACGTCATCTGCTTTCTTCTCCTCTCCCACATCCTTCCTCCTGCGCACACACAAACAGACATTCTGGCCAGTGCGTGTGTGTGTGTAAATAGAAGAAGAATGGGTCAGAACTTATTTCCGCAGCGTTTAATGAGAAGCACATGGATTCATTCAAAGGGCGGCCCCCCCTCGAGGCCTTCATGAGCCCCCCACCCCTCACATCCACCACTTTGTCCTCGCACTGCCAATCCCTCCTTGCTTCCTGGCCAATGATGATAGACTCGAAATGCTAACAATTAGCACAGCAAATGGCCATCAACATGCTAGCAAATGCTAATTAGCACAGCAAATGACAGTCAACATGCTAGCAATACTCACAATTAGCACAGCATATGACAGTCAACATGCTAGCAATGCTAATTAGCACAGTATGTGATGGTCAACATGCTAGCAATGCTAACAATTAGCACAGCATATGACAGTCAACATGCTAGCAATGCTAATTAGCACAACAAGTGACAGTCAACAATGCTAGCAATGCTCACAATTAGCACATCATATGACAGTCAACATGCTAGCAATGCTCATAATTAGCACAGCAATTGACAGTCAACATGCTAGCAATGCTAACAATTAGCACAGCAAATGGCCATCAACATGCTAGCAAATGCTAATTAGCACAGCAAATGGCCATCAACATGCTAGCAATTGCTAATTAGCACAGCAAATGACAGTCAACATGCTAGCAATGCTCACAATTAGCACAGCATATGACAGTCAACATGCTAGCAATGCTAATTAGCACAGTATGTGATGGTCAACATGCTAGCAATGCTAACAATTAGCACAGCATATGACAGTCAACATGCTAGCAATGCTAATTAGCACAACAAATGACAGTCAACATGCTAGCAATGCTCACAATTAGCACATCATATGACAGTCAACATGCAAGCAATGTTAATTAGCACAGTACGTGACAGTCAACATGCTAGCAATGCTAATTACCACAACAAATGACAGTCAACATGCTAGCAATGCTCATAATTAGCACAGCAATTGACAGTCAACATGCTAGCAATGCTAACAACTAGCACATCAAATGACAGTCAACATGCCAGCAATGCTAATTAGCACAGTATGTGATGGCCAACATGCTAACAACAGTAACCATTAGCAAAGCACATGATAGCAGAGGTGGGCATTCCGTCAATGTTGACAGAAGGTCCGTCAATCTGTCGATGATGGACACTCGTTTCGGTTGACGGGAAACTTCAAAAAAATTGATTAAGCATTTCCGGAAGGGGCTTTTCGTCCGTCAATGTATTGGTCAATCCATCAATGACTGGTGTCCCATTTTGCCGATTGGTGAAACAACTGATGGAACAATGCGCACTTCGAATGACTGAAACATTGACAGATGCTCATTTTGCCGAGCAATCGGCGAATGACGGATTGACGGTTCTGCTTGAAATATCAACGATGACGGAGGAGTGTCCCGACTGTTGACGATTGCCAAATGACGGACGCTCAAAATTCATTGACGTGCCCATCACTGATAGCCAGCATGCTAACAATGCTAACCTCTTACACAGCATATGATGGCCAGCCAATTATGCTAGTAATGCTAACAACTAGCACAGTATATGACAGCCATCATGCTAACAATGCTAATCTGTGCGTTTTCTCACTCAAAGCAGCCTTCATTTGCACCACAATATTTTTCATGGCTGATATCATCTCTAAGCAAACGAGGCACGTAGGCTCACCTTTAAATTTCGTGACTATACTGTATAATAAGCGGTTCGGAAAATGGATGGATAAGCTGCTTCCCATTTTAGGCACAATTTCCTGCTTCTCTCTTCTCTGATGGTGAAAACCTGGCGATGTCTGCCATCTGGTGCTGAATGGAATTATTACAACTTAAAACTGGTCACATTTTTTTTCTGTTTTTGATCTAGCCAGCTCTCAACACGCTAACAACGCGCTAGTCGTTCATGACAGCAAGCAGCGATGTCATGGTCATGTGATCGCACGGAGACGCCGCGTGCCATCTTTGTCGGTCAGTGAGCAGATGTTCTTTGTTAACTCTGTTGTTAGCAGCGCGAGCCAAGATGGAGGACACTTTGACGAGCGAGGGCCCGATCCGATTGCTTCCCGGGAAGTCCAAATAGATCCTAAAAGTCTTTTTTAGTTTTTTTTTTGTTTACGGCAGCGCAGGAGCGGGAAACGGAACCCTCCAATAAATAAATAGCAGCGCTCACTGCAGGAAGTTGAGTCGCTTCCCCCGCGGGCGCCTTTACTTTTATTAGCAACAGCAGAGATAGCAAACAAGTAAGCCCCCCCCCCCCCCCAGATCACCGCACCACTGCCAACCCCCACCCCCGTCCCCCCCCGAATGAAAAGTCTTTGAAGGAGTCCAGAACAATCCAGCATTAAATCACATGATGGCGAGCGGCAAGTTTCTAACCCGGCACAAACACAGTCAACATGCTAACAATGCTAGCTAGTATTTGTGGCAGTCTGACTGGGGAGAACGGACACGTTTCCTCTAAACAGGGGTAGAAACTATAAAGGGGGGGTAGTGTGGCCTGCACAGGTGTACTCTATTTGTGTGTGCATGCATGTGTGAGCAAGCAGAACAACAGGCTGCTGCTCTCAGCGGGAGTCCCAGGAAGGTTGATGTTCGGCGGAGGTATCCATTGCATCCATTCCAGCGTCTGCAACGCGTTACCCGACACCGCCAACATGGAGGATGCGAGTGGTAACAAACTCGCCTGCTAAATGTTGAGCTAATTATAATATCCAGCTAACTTGCGGGATAACATGCCCAACTATTTGTTTTCAATCTTGCATAGGAACCACACCCTAAATAAGAAATCAGTATTTTTTGTCACACTTTTTGCACCAAATTTTAATTCTTAATTTTTCACTTTTACTCTTGTAAAAATAATAAGAAAAAAAAACCCCCATCTAAAATCTCCGTTTTTAATCATCATATTCAAATACATGAAATTTTAGATTCCACCTTTTTTCAATGAACTATCTAAATTAGTTGTTGAGCTGATCTCCAGCTGGGCCTTGGCCTCCTTCGCTCTGTTCCCATCAATCAATCTGCTCTCGTTTTGTCATCCTGGCGCCTCGGAGGAAGCTCAACACTCGTTTCAACCTGAGAGCAAGCTGAACAACTGGCTAGTTAGCTAACTAGTAGAAGGTGACAGTGACACACACTCCTGCTCAATTGTGAGCTTGTTGCATGTTGTTGTTGTTGTTGTTGTGTTGCCCGTGTGAGCGTCCGGTGAGTTGTACACAAAACGGATGGGTCGTCATCCTAATCAGTCACACATCTGCACATCCCTAATTGTTTCCATCTAACTTCCTTTCTCTTCTTTCTGGTCATCCCGCTTCGACTCTTCTGCCGTGCTTCACTTCCTGCCACAACCACAACCAGAAACCCTCGAATAAACGTCAAACCTGAAAAGACACGGCAACAAGCCACTAAGAGAAAAGCTAGCTTGCGAAAACTTGTCAACTGACAAGAGCTAAGTGAATAACAAACCAGTGACAAACGTAGCTAACTAGTCAGCAAACAAGTAGCTCGTGAGCAAATTAGCCTGCTAACTTGAGACATCAATCAACAACTAATGAAAAGCTGCCTGCGAAGTTGTGAGTGAACGAAACAACTCATAAGAAAACTAGTGGGATAACTGGCTACTTAACCAGTGGAAAAAGCTAGCATGCTGACTTTTAAGATAATAAGCTAGTCTGCTAGATTTTGAGCAAAATGAACAACTAGTTAAGGAAAGTGGGCTGCTAATTGAACAAGTCACCGATGGAAAGTAAATAAAGTGTAACAAAAGCCTGCTAACTAGTTGGGTATTGAACTTACTAGTAAGACAAGAAAAGTGAACCGCTAGTAAGAAAGCTTGCCTGCTGCTTGACTAAACCGCTAACGGAAAGCAAGCAACAAACTAGCCTGCTAAATTGTGAGCTAACTGGACAACTCGGAGGCAAACGAAATAAACGAGATGATTGGATGATAGATGGGATATCAGACAACGGTTGTCATGGAGACCAATTGCCTCCACCCCCTCCCTCATGTGTGCTGGAGGATCAAGTGAGGAAGCAGCTGTAGTGGATGGGACGGTGGGGGGGTTGTTTGATTTGCCAGGTTGGACATGACGCCACGGGCCTCTCCAAGGTGACCCCAGAAAAAAGCTGGCATGAACATCTGCACCCAGGCCCGACTGACCGCCATCAGGCAGGACCGCCGTCACCCATGTGGCGAATGCGGGGGGTGGCTGGGGGGTTCATGCAAGGTGGGGGTGTACAAGCACTATTTTTGAAGCACCCTCCTCAAATCTACATTATAAAGCTAATGATGCAAAGCAGATTTTGGGAGCACACAGTTGACACCCCCCACCAACACCACCACCATCACGGTGACCCAGGTGATCCCCCCCCCAATGCTGCTACCAGCTGTTTGACCTGGTTTCCCCAACGTCCATGTGTTTGGGGGGGAGGGGGTGTACATCTGTAAGTCGTGTGCTCCTCCCGTGATCGCCTTCATTAGCTTGCACATCGTTAGCACCGAGGTTATTAAAGTTCACTAAAACTAAAATTCAAAAAACAATTTCGTTAACGAAATAAAACAAAAACCAACCTGAAACCAAATTTTAAGTTTACAAAACTAACTCAAACTAATTCTAATTAGAGCAAAAATGTCCTTGGTTTTCGTCTTTGGTAATTTGTTGAATGCATGAGCCTCAGATGATATTAAATGCGATTTTAAAGTGATTTATTTTGATATTAAGCAGAATAAGGACGATTGAAAATGTGTCACATAGAAGTGACATCGCCCCCACTGTATTTTTAATATTTTAATATTGCACACAATACACTTTAAAAAAACATTTAAAAAAATAAAATAAAATATTAAAACTAATACAGAAACTAACCAAAACTAAACTAAAACTAAGCATTTAAAACGAATTAAAACTAACTAATTAAAAAAAATCAAAACGAAATAAAAACTTACTAAAATGAAAAATTCAAAAACTATAATAACCCTGGTTAGTACACAAGCCATAAGGTAGGCTAACACTATTTTTTTATTTTATTTTTTAAGATACATTATCATTGGTACGTTCTTTTTGGGAATAATCCGATAACATTTGTTAGTCATGTTGTCTTCATGCATTTGCATTAGCATTAGCATAAGCATAAGCATAAGCATTGGTGTGGACTTATTTTGGGAGATAAAATAACTTGTATTAGTCATCTTTTCTTGACATGCTGCCTATGCATGTTGTCTTTATGCATTTGCATTAGCTTTAGCGTGGTCTTTGGGAGCTAGCATAACCTTTCTTCTAATCTGTAATCTTACCTGGGAAAATAAATCCATGCTAATGTTAATGCTAATGCTAATGCTGATGCATGAAGACAAATTAGCATTGGAATCTACTCACAGTATAACATCTTCCAATAGCATTTGTTAGCATCATCAGCAAAATTAACATTGTAGTACTTCAGGGTCACGTTGTATGTTAGCATTGGAGCATATAGCTTAGCATTGCGGCCTAACAACAACCTCATCTGAACCAGGTAAAGCACCCCCCCCCCTCCCAAAATAAGAGAACGCTAATGCTAATTGTAGGCTACGTGAACATCTGGCGGCTCGGCGGTTTTGGCGAGCTAAGCAGCGCGTTTGGCATTTCCATTTGTTTGATTGAATTAATAAGCATTAAAAAGTCAAATAGGATTAAAGAGACATTTTTGCGTCTTTCCACAGCTGCTCAGGCGGCTTTGATGTGAAAACATCAAGTCCGCTGCACGTTTCAAACGCCACGCTATGTGACCGCACTTTCACCTCGTTGAGAAGCTCGACACGCTAACAAATGGCCAACACAGAAACAAACTATCGACATGCTTGCCAAGCAAGCAGCTTTTGGGTGGACTTTAGCATCATCATCAAACTTAGCATTGACGCCTCCATTTGCGTCATATAGTTTAGCATAATTGTCTAAATTGGCGCTGGACCTCAGGGTCATTAGCATTAGCTTAGCATCATAACCAACTTAGTATACAATCCATTCATGTACAAATGTGTTAAAGAAGGAAGAACAACCTGGGGGGTGGGGGGGTTGTGGAGCCGCGTGGTTGAACATTCATGTTGAGGAAGTTGAAGCAGACATGTTTAATCCCACAATTTCCTGATGGCTAATCTCGCTAACGCTAACATGGAGCACCGCATGCTATACATTCTTGCCAACTGGCCACCCGGACACAAAAACGGTCTTATGCTGCATTCGAGGATGGTCGGAAGTCGGATACATCCGAGTAGCTTTTTCCCAGTTCTGACCTGAAAGCCTTCGAGGTGAAAGGAAATAACCAAAATGGCGGACAGTGATAAATTGTTTTTTTATTTTGGTCCACAAAACACATTTTTGACCTCCAGCAATTTTTACCTTCTCCCAAGTTTTTTTTTTTTTTCATGTTATTTCATAAGCATTCCATACACAGTTGAGTAGTTGAGCGTATAATTTCATGCAGGGAGATAGCGGCAATACTGTCACGTAAATTGCATGAGGTGAAGTTATGGCGAATATTTCTGAATGAAGAAAGCTGTCTAATTTTATACTCGAGTAAATTGTGTTTTACCATTCATGGTTTGTGTCTCTGAACGGCTTGCCATTGTAGTGACGTCACGTGTAGTCGGTGAAATCCGGGTCCTTTTTTTTTACCCTCCGACTTCACGAATGGAATTTGCGTGAAAATGTTGATTGTTGCCATATTGTATGTTTTACAGCAAATTTTAAAAATAAATAAAAAATAAAAAAGCGTTCAAGGGGGCGTTTCCGTACACACTTCCTGGTTTGAACTCGGAAAAGTCCCACTTCTCCACCACCCTCGAATGCAGCATATTGTGCTGCATTCATGTGTTATCGTAATGATGGTAAATAGCACATGTCGAGTAGAACATTGCACGTGAACGCTCCCTCATGTCGTATTATCTACTGGAAAATTTGGAATTTATTTTGATAGCCGTGTTTCCGAGTTGAGTGAATTTTTCAAGTTTCAACATGACGAAAGAGCGCACAAGGATTTGTGAATGGCAAGAAATAGGAACACTTAATGTTGCTATAACAACAAAATCTAATGAACACAACTCGGTCGTCATTACAAGTTTCCGAGTGGTGACGTCCATCTTTCCCATAGCACGTGAAGGCAGTGTTAAAAAATGGCAACATCTGACAGTAGAATGAACGAACGAACAAGCAAACAAACAAACAAACAAACAAACAAACAAACAAACAAACAAATAAATAAATAAATAAATAAATAAATACATAATCAAACAAACAAACAAACAAACGTGACCAATCAGTGTCTCTCTCTCTCTCACACACAAACACACCACATATACACACGCTGTAATCTCGCTCTGAAAAATTTATCTGATTTATTTTCCACTAAAATAATGTTGTTTTTGTTGTTGTTGTTGTTTTTAACATGATTGAATTTTGTAGCCTTGACGTGATATTTTCCTAATTATCAAAAGATAGATAGATAAGAAAGCAAGCAAACAGATTTTCGACGCGCTCGCCTGGCGGAGGTCAAGGCAATATTTTAATCTAATATTTTAACAGGATTTAAATGTGACCAATCAACGAATATAAAAGCCATTTTGTTTTCAATTGATGACGTCATTCAACACAAACTGATTGTCCCGATGATTTTGAATTAATTTCATCTTGTTTAAAAATAAAAAAAAATAAAAATAAAAATAAAAAAAACAGCTCAGCCTCGTAAAACAAAATCAAAATCAGGATATGAAAATGAAAATAATAATCATCATCATCATCATCATCATCCTCGTCGTATTACGGTGACTTCATGGAATGAAATTGATTTCCGTGTCGAGCTCTTGATGACAATAATTAGCAACGTTGAAAAAAATGGATCATGTTCAGCGAGAACATAAAAACAAAACATTTGAGTTTCGACAATTTCAGAATGTTCCATTAAATCTTTGACATTTTTTTAAGGCTCATTTTTGTGCTTTTTTAAAATGATGTGCAAATCAATAAAGCGCCATCGTGGATCAATTCCAAACATGAAATGAAATTAGTGCAATAAAGCAAAATTGCTCACGTGGAAACATTTTGTACTTTTTTTTTTTTTTTTTTTTACATTTGACATTATGAGAGCAGAAATTTTCCGATCAAACTCCTGAAATGATATTGAGAAGAAATAACACGTGACTTTTCATAACGAAAGCAAAAGAACATATCATACAATTATTAAATGAAAGATGTAAAAAAATATGGAGTGATATTTTAAACATGGCCAATTTTGCCAAAACGAAAATACATGAAATCATATAACTTACTGGATTTATATGGCAATAATATTGTTTTAAAATAAATAAAAAATAAACAACGAAACGCAACAATAACATCCAACTAAAAATGAATGCATGATCATCGAAATTCATTTGAAGATGAAAACATTTTTTCCTTACATTTGACTGACAATTCGACTTGAGCAAACACGCACACACAAATATGATGATTCATAATATCATCATCATTTTTGTGTTATTGTTGTTTTAGATCAAACAAAACAAAACCACCGCGAGCGCAATTTCACTCTGGATAAAAACAAAAAACAAAAAAATGAAAACAAAAAAAAGAAAACTAGTCACGCATTCCTCCTCATTGGAACCACACGAACGCGCGCGCGCACGCACACGCGCGCGTGCGCGCTCACGTCCAGTTCGACCAACTCCAAAAACAAGTTGTTCTTTTTCTTCTTTTTAAACAACTGCGCGTGCGTGCAGACGCATATCAATAAATATCGGCAAAGGAGTCAAGTGCGCGTGCGCGTGCGTGTACTGACCATCCACCAGGTCCTGGCCGAGATGTCGTAGCACAGCTGCCATTTGACGGAAGCCTCCGCGCCGCTTTTTCCCGCCATGGCGCCGTCAATCAACCTCATGTGTGCGCGCGCGCGCTCGCGCTCGGCGGGGAAAAACAAACAAAACAAAAAGCAAAAGTGATTGACAGCCACGAAGTGATTGACAGGCGGACGCACGGACGGACGGACGGACGGACGCACGGACGGACGTGCCAGCCAGCCAGCCAGCGACAGCGAAAGAAGAAGAAGAAGATGAAGAGGAGGAAGATGAAGCCCAGGAAGTTGTCATCATCGGGCAAGGTGAGACGCGGACACGCCCCCTCCCTTCCAACGCCCTCCCCTCAGCACACAAGTACACACGTACAACACACACACAAACACACAAACACATTTGGAAGCGGACTTGCAGATTGATTTGATGAATTGATTATTGGATTGATTGCGCGTCATGTACGATTGGTCCAGCAGGAGGCAGCGCCGATCTACTTGAGGCGTGATGCGAACTTCTCTAGCTTATCTTTAGCTTAGCTTAGTGCAGTTAGCTTAGCATATAGCATGACTCTGTTGTTATTTTTTCCTTCCTTTTGCTTTTGTTGATGATTTTGCTTCCGATTGATTTTGTTTGCTGTTGATTTTCTACCATCGATGTCATTGTAGAATGACTTTTGCAAACAAATGATTTTGCTCACGATGTTGTTTTGTTGTGCTAATTTTGTTGCGTGTCGATTTTGTTGTCTTGGTTAGCGTTAGCGTGTTTCTAGCTGGGAGACCAGCAAAGAAGGACGGCGCACACAGTAACGCACACGCGCACAGGTACGCACGCGCACAGTAACGCACACGCGCAGGTACGCACACGCACAGGTACGCACACGCGCAGGTACGCACACGCACAGGTACGCACAGAGGTCCCATTGTGCCGACTGAGCAGGAATGCACGAGTGGTTCAGATAAGAAACTTCAGAAATGTGAGCACCCGAGACCCCCAAAAAAGCACAAACATGTTGAAGATGATGACGAGACATTTGTAGGCCATTTTTGATTCGCTTGTTTTCTTTTTTAGAATGTGTTGGAAGTGAACAAAAGGCAAAAGTTTGTGTTGGATTTGAAATTTGTGCAACGTTTTTGTTCCACTTTGGATGTGGAGTGACGATGTGGCCCCAAACGCCAGGAGACTCTTCTTGTTGTTGTTGTTCATCTTTTTGTTCTCTTTGCTGACTTTTAGACTGTCAAGCGTATTTTGTGTTGACTTTGTGTCACTTGTAGACCCTTCAAAATAAAAGTCATGGAAAGTGATGTCAAGATGCAATTTTCCACTTGCATTTAGCACAAGTTAACTCGAGTGAGCTCAATTTGTCTGCAAAAATTCTCCTCAACAACATTTTGAAATTCTTCATTCGTTTTGGAGTTCAACACGCTCGTCCAAACGACCTTTTAAACACGCACGCACGCACGCACACGCACGCACACGCACATGATGGTGGACATCTGTTTTGTCTTTGGCTGTATGCGGAGGCACGTTCGTTTTTTGGTTGTGTCGCCAGAGGGCGTCACGGCGCCCGCCCGCCTCCTGGTCCACATGACCACACACTGGCCCGTGTCAGCCATATTTAATCCCCCCCACAAACACACACACACACGTTGGTGATCAGTCAGAGAAGCAGATGATCGATTGATCGATCGATCGATCAGAATGTGAGGATGTGATCATGATGAAATGTTTCACTTTTCAACGTCGTCGCGTTCGTGCGTGTTTTTCGATTGGCCTCAGGTGACTTCCTCCATTGCAGGAAGTGACGTCGCGCTCAACAGGTGTGCGTGATACGTACACGAGAGCGGATATCATCAACGGCAATATTTCTCACATCAACCAATATCGGTATTGGCCTTTTTTAAAAATGTGGCGATCGACGAAAGGTCCATTTCAAATGATATTAATCAATAGGGATGGAACGATATCCAAACATCACCATACGATAATTATCACGATATTTGGGGGCGTTGCCGATATTTAAAAACAATCACAATATTGTAAAAAAAAAAAAAAAAAAGCAGAATATTGTGCTTTTGTACATAACAGCAAAGCATATAAAGCAGCTCCAATCGCTAATAAGAATATTGATCGATTCACAAGCAAATTTGGTTCCACTTAATCAATTAGCATCCATTTGAAACATAGAAGGCCAAAACATCCCTCATGAAAATGAAATTGCACTAATAATGTAGACACTAGAGGGTGCCAGAACTGCACCAATGGAAATCAAGCTGACTTTTTTTTTTTTTTTTTTTTAAATATTGTGAACATGATGATGATGATATTGTGGCAATATCACGATATCACGATATTGCCCTTATTCATGAACCTGATCAAATAGTTGATTGAAATGTGAAGTGAACTTGAGAATTGGTCATGCGAATGCACAACATCGTCCGGTTTGGTTGGAAAAACAAAAAACACAAAAAAGCATATTGATCATTCACACACAAAAATCCCCCCACAAACACACAAACACGCACTCACCTATGAACACACGCAACACACAAATCCACAAGCGGAGTGCGAAGAGGCCAACGTGACATGACGAAGATGACGAAGATGATGAGAAGGATGAAGAGTGTGGCGGGTTGAAAGGTTAATCAATTCTGATGTGTTGTTGACGTGTTGAGTGTCACACCAGCTGGGTCTCACACACACACACACAAACAAACACGCACACGCGTGTGCGAAGCAGCCAGCAAGTCAAAACAGAAACATTTGTCGAAAACTACAACGTGTGTGCGTGTGCACGCCATCTGCCTGCTGCGCGTGTGCCAACGAGCGCGTGTCGTCGCTCCTCATTTGAAAGTTTGACATTGTCATGCAGTGAAAACACAAATCGGAATCAATTTTTTTAAAATATGCGTTGAGAGCAGAAAGTCACGTGTCGGCGTTTTGATTGACAGGCGTGTGCGCGCGCTCGCCGGTGCGCGTGTCCGGCCGCATTAGGAGGCGAGAGGCCCCGAGGACGCCGCCCACTCGGGGGCCGAGCGGCACGGAGGGCGTCGCCCGCTGCCAAGCGAGGAGCCGGCATGGCCCACGTCCATCTTGGCCCGTCGCGGACCATCAGGCCGAGCGGCGCTGAGTGGCGGCCAAGCGGCTCGTCTCCGTCCAAGCGGCTCGTCTCCGTCCCGCTCGTCATGTCCTCCGACATCCGCGCTGGCCTCGGGCCGCGTCCGCCCATGCAAACCAACAAAAACATGCAAACGCTCCTTTTCCGGTCTCTGCTTGAAACCATCAAAACGTGTTTTTCCGCCTCGGTACTCAAATGTTTGACCTTGCCTGTCTGGGGCCTGTCTTGCTCAAGGGCACTCGGGACCCGCTCACAGGCTCGAGGATCGGACACGCAACCTTCCGGGTCGGCTCGTCTTCCATCCGCGGAGGAATCGTGTCTTCTCATCGTCGTCTCATGCAAACGATTTACAGTCTGGCGTAAAAACGTCAGAAGGAAGTTTCAGACTTTTGCCGGAGTCGAACCATCGCCATCGCTCAGTTGAAAGCGCTGTTGTGGATCCGTCTTTTCCTCGTCTGACAATCGAAACGTTTCCTCAACATTTCAGATGCATTTTGTTTGATTGGTGCTAACCAAGACGGAAACGTTCGTTTTGGCTGTAACGAAGCTTTCGATGAGCTAACGTGCGCGAATCCTTCCACGTTCGTTGGAGGAGTTTGCGGACACAAGGCGGAGAAAACCCAAGTCTGGAACTTCAAGTCGACGTGCGGGACAAAGGCCGAACCCACAGAAACATTGCTCAAGTCTTGAATGGAAATCTAAAGTCGGGAAGTCACCTGGCCCGGACGGCTTACGAGCAGATCTCAAACGTGGGCAACTCGGAGACATTTTTGTTCTTGACAAGGACGTCGCATGTCCAGTCAACCGTCGGAAAGAAATCCTGAGATGAGTTCTCGCTGAGGCTTTGCAAAGACGAGTCCGAATCTCAAGACAAAGTCCAGCTTGGACCAAATCGCAGTCTTGAATGTGACGTTTGTGCAGTGTGGCCATTTTCTTTGGCTTCCTTTTGTCCTGATCTTGGAGCCGGATTTTTGACATTTTTTTGCCATATTGGACATTCGCGATGGCGTCAATATGCAAATGAAGTCAAGCCGCCGCCTGAAAACGTCCGGCGAGTTCACTGAGCTGAAGGTCGGCTCAACTCCTTCAACTGCGAAACAAAACGCTCACAAAATGACCAGCAACATTCATTTTGTTTTCATTTGACAAGCGCAAGCGAGCGCAAGCGTCGCTTCGCATATTTGGCGACGCCCACAAGTAGCGGTTAGCCTAGCTTAGCGTCAGCGTTTAACCCATTGGAGCAGTTTGCCGCCAGCCTCCTCGTTTACTTACTTAGCGAAACGACGCAAGCCCCCCAACGCCTCCCACTTGAACGGCTCATTTGCATAATTGATGTGATCGGCCCATAGCGGAGCAAATTCCCGCCACGGGCGATCACGCTCACGTTCTGACACACACGCCGCAGCCAAATGTTGCTCCGCGAACCGCTCGCATGTCAACAATCGTCGAGTCAATCGCAACTTCAATTGTTTGATTTGATTGATTGATTTGACTTTTATGAATCGATGACGCTGCAAACTGGCGTCGCGTCGATCGCGTCGATCGGCGCTCGCGTTTCACGTTGCCGCCATTCGACTGCACGAAAGCGGCCGATGACCTTTTGTCCGTTCCAAAGTCAAAGTCTTGTTGTGGGGGTGCGTGACGCATATGTTGCCCCCCCCAGCAGATGTCTGACACACGCGTCAATCTGCTTCCTGGCTGCAACGTCGGCCATGTTGAAGGCGGCGTGCAGATGGAACTTTGTTTTTTTTTTTTCTTCTTCCTCAGGAAGTTCAGCAAAGTGGAAGAAGGAAAACAAGATGGCCGACGGACGACATCCTTCACATCGCGACTCTTTGCCGCCTTCTTCGCACGAAGCAATTGATGCGTTTATCTGGGGCTAACGACGCTAACAATGCGAATTAAAAGCTGTCAGATAATATGAAGCGCTATTCATGGACGCTAAAAGAGCCCCCATCCCATCCGACCCCCCCACGTCGCTTCTTCTAATGAGGGCAGGCTGGGGGGGGGGGCGGCGGCCATATTGCGCTAGCTCAGCGAGCAGGTGGCGGCGGTCGCGGGTGACACCGGGACAGGATTGGTCGCCGTCTCAAAGCCTCCGGCAAGGGGGCCGCGGACACAAATAGAATAATAATAATCATCATAATAATAAGGTCAATGTTTTCTCTTGATTTACTCAAATGAATCACACAATCAAGTCACATGATGCAAGTTGTTTTTTTCTTTTGTTTTTCAAGTTGCACCTTGTGAGGAAAAAATCCAAATTTGCCAAGATGAAACTTTGAATCTTTGCGTCTGTGGATCTCAATTTTATGAAAACAAAAGTCATGACAATCAAGTTTTGATATTTTTTTTTTTTACCAGCAATGTCAATAAATGTTAATTTGAGAATCAATTTGATGAGCATTTGCCAAACGTCAAGCGGAAAAATGTTGCACTGGCCCAAAGTGGGCCGGTCGTCTCTCCGGGCCAGGAGGGCCAAGCCCCGCCCCCTTACCCCCCTCCCCCGTGGCGCCAGCCCGCCGGCGCCAACTCAGCCAGGCCGTAACCGCCGCAATATGTCGCATTTGCATTTTTTACACGTTTACATTTTGAAGAAAATGTTTCCCCCTCGGCGGCCAAAAGCGCCGACGTGGCTCGGCTCCAGCCCACATTTCAATATTTGACGCGGCCGGCACGCTAACGCTCGCGCTCGCTAACGTTAGCTCGTCATTCCCACAACAGCAACACGACAACAATTTCAAGTCAACACGCAGGTTCCATTTTTTTCACTTACAAAATGAATTTCACACTTTGAAGTTCGAGCACACATATTTTTTTATAAAGCACTTTAAAAGAAACATTGCTGCTTACAAAATGCTGTACATGAAACACGAATCGATCATCGAGTCAAGATAAAAAGGAAGAAAAGTCAAATAAGAACAAAACTAAACATTCTAAGTATACAAGTAAAATTGACAATAATTTCATACCAAGAAGTAGGAAAGTGAATGAATTAATAATTAAACAATTAATTAAATAAATAAATAAACAAATAAACAAACATCAAATACAGCAAAGCAATGTAAGTAAAAAAAATAAATAAACTAAAGTACCTGTATCAGGTTTACACCCCAAATATATATATATATATATATATATATGTATAAATGATGAACTTTTCCATGCATATTTGTCATCTTTTTTTAGGCATGTGCGTATGTTTGCATGAGAAGAGAAAGTGTGTGTGTGAAAATGTGAAATGAATAAATGAAAAGCGTTTAAGTGAGTTAACTATTCAAGTGACAACACAGTCAACATCTGGACTCGCACCCTCCCAACTGACCCGTTTCATGTTTGTTTAATGCGCGCGTGTGCGTGCGCGCATCCCAAAACGAGAGAAGAAGAAGAAGAAGCAAATTGAGGAAGTGTCGCAAGGTGACGGAAGGTCCCGGCAGCCTTTTGATCAACCGGCTCATTAGCATAATGCGGCTTTCCCCCTTTCAGCGACGCCCCCAATCCATCCGTCCGTCCGTCTGTCCGTCAAGGCGGCGTCCGCTCTGTCGCTCTCCATCAGCGTCGGCGGCGGCGGCGGCGCTTAACCCGCGGTGAGGCGGCGTATGCAAAGCAGCTCGTCTATGCTCATTTGACATTTAGCAGCTCATTTGCATAACAACACGACGACAAAAGACTTTTTCATGTGTTACACAAACACAACAACAACAAAAACAACAAGAAACAAAAGGGGGAGGAGCTTGTTGCCGCTAATCAAATGCTATAGGCAAAAAAATGCAACTTTTGCGCTTGTTGAACGCGCTCGATATTATTCGTCTTTTTAACGATGACATCATTTGAAAGTTTGCGATGAACGGGACTGACAAGGTGCCACATATTTTCAGATCACAAATATTTTCTCATCATCATCACATTTTGACAACATTGACATCATTAACAGTGTCGTCATCTTCAAATATTTTTCATGCTCATCATTGACATTATTCGTGCTTTATCATTTTTTGGTTTTTTTTTGTGGAGCAATAGAAAATGTATTCGCAAACGACATTGGACAACTCAACTCAATTTTATTTATAAAGCGCTTTAAGAACAAGCGTTGCTGTATACAAAGTGCTGAACATAAACTTTTGCAGTATTTAATTGGATTGAATACGGAAGTGTCGTGAGTAGTTTTAATGTCGTGGATTTATGACCTGAGCAATATATCGGTAATTGTGTTATCGTCATATTGTGAGATCATCATTATATCACATATCGTTTCGTATCGTTTCGGTTCCCACGACGATTCATTTGCAATCGCAACGTCGTCTTAACGAGATGTCATCCTAATTGTTGAAGAATCGTTTTGGATTTGACCATCGTCGCCACATTCCAAATACGAAGCGACTGACGATGTTTCCCAGTTGAACGATGACGTTAGCTCGCTTAAGCGCTCGCCGATGACAGTCGTGAAGGATTTGCGAGCGTCTTATTAGCGTGGGCGCTCGTCGTTGACCTTTAACGACGACTCCGTGCGCACCCGCCGCCCGCCACAATAAAATAAAGCGTGCAGCAATTAGCATGTGACCTGAAAACATCCACACCGCGTTTGTGATCTCGACCGTGTGTGCGCGTGCGCGCGTGCGTGCGTGCGTGTTCTCACATTGCACCACAACGGGTCGCTCGCCGCAGTCATGTGACCGCGCCGCCGCCGCGGGCGCCTGCTGTGCACATTAGCGTCATTAGCATCATCGCTCGCTCGCCGTTCACTGAGCAGGAAGCTAACGTTGCTAACGATCACACCATGCGGCAAAGTCGCTTCAGCGAGCCCACTTCGGGGTGACGGCCATTTGAGGAGGGGGCGGGGCCTGGGAAGGACCGCACGCTGCCGGTCGACGGCAGCTCAGTCAAGTGCACGCAAACGTGAAGAACGCAATTACTGTCTCATTAGAACTTTTTGGGTTTGAGTTTTTTTTCTTTTTTCTTTTGTCTTGTTCCACGGCACGGTTGTGTTTTGTGCTATTTTGGCTATTTTGGTGAACTAAAACTAAACAAAAAAAACAATAATTACATTCATGAAATAAAATAAAAATGAAAATGCTTTGGAAAAAAACCAAAACTAAACTAAATAATTCAAACTAATTGTAATTATAGCAAAAATATACTTTGTTTTATTCTTTAGCAATTCATTTAATGGGGATGATTTTAAATGTCATTTTAAGTCAATTTATTTTGATATCAAGTGCGATAAGGACGTTTGAAAGTGCGTGGCACGGAAGTGATGTCATCGAGCAGCAGCCAATAGAAAAGCACCAAAACATGACGTCCGCTGCCATGGTGCTTTTAAAAAAAACAACTAAAACTAATACTGAAACTCACTAAAACTAAAACGAAGCATTTCTTAAATTCAATTATTTATTTATAATAAAAACCAAGAGAACCACCCTAACCCATCCAAATTCATTGCCACGCCCACCTGTGATGTCAACATCCTTCCAAATGATGAAATATTTGAGCGGTGAAATGAAACCGGCGACCATTTGCATTATTGATCAAGATTGAAAACAAAAAAGTTTGTTGGAAATGCGCCCGAGTTGTGACAATGTGACGCTCGTTTGTCAATCCGTGTCATGCAAGTGGCTGGCGACCAATCACTCGTGAGAATCCAAAATGGCCGCTCAACTTGTTTTGATGTTTGTGCGCGTGTGTTGTTGTCCATGGAGTGCTTGGACACAAAAAAAGAAAAACAAAGAAAACCTGTTCCCACAATGCAACAGTTGTCCTGACTGAAGCCGAATGCTCGCAGCCGCCATGTTGGAGCGCCGCCGTGCGCTCTTTTCACACCCCAAAACATACGCACGCACGCACGCACGCACGGGCACGGGGGGGTCAATGGAGGCGGCTTGGCAAGCTGCTGGCCGCCCCGCCAGGCCGCCAGGCCACCGCGCCGCCTCCTGGCACCTCCTCGTCACACCCTCACCTCCACGCCGGCCGCCAGGAGGTGACGGTGTGATGGGGGGGGGAATCCCCAACACGCACACACGCTGATGTCATCTGGCTGCCAAAGTGTGCGTTTGACCGCTCGCTCTGATGAAGAAGCAACTGGGCGGCGGCCAGAACACTGGAAAGGCGCCACAAACGCACGCGCTGACAAACACACACACACCATCACATACACTAATATACAACATATATATATATATTTATATATAGTGATAAAGTGATTATATGGGGGTTTTTTTAACTCAAATTTAGAAAAAATACTCATCAGTAAAGTTGTACACTGTAAGATTTGTATGAAAATGTATTTATTGATTTATCTGAAACTTCAGTCTTCTAACTGTGAACGACTGTATTGAATGAAAACAATTCTGTTTCCTGTTTGAACAGCATTGAAAAAAAGAAATATGAAGGCTTAATGTTCCATGAATATAATATTCAGCAGAATGGTTGGAGCCAGTCTGCTGAGGTCGCCTGTTTCCTGTTGCGAAATGATTGCAAACTTGACCACACATGTACATGTAAACTTCCACTCACATGCACAACATATGGACAAACAAGTACACTGTGTTCCGACGATGCATTTGCATTTTTAGGCTTGGAACACCCATGGAACTCGGGCGTGGAAAAGCAAATAAAAAGAGAGGGTGAGGAGAGGAATCTTCAGAGAGTGCAGGAGTGAATCGTGTCAGTCAGTTCCTCTCAACTGAATGTCTTCTCTCCTTTTTGTTGTTTAATGTTTAATCGATGTCAAACAGGTAATCCTTACACTATTATTTAGGGTTTTCATTTTGGCAGGATTTTTACTTTATGAATGATTTCTCATTCATCATTTATGTTTTTTGTTTTCATTTACAGTCCTTTTTTTCCATGTAAAAGTATGTTGTTGTTGTTTTTTATTTACTTGTTAAACAGCACAGTATATATTTTCTCTCCCCAGAACGCAAAACCGGAGCGACACTGTTGGACAGGCGTCGTCGAGACAATTCCGTGGATGTTTGCATGTCCCCGCTCGGACGGGTTCCAGCCCAAACACCAAAATAAGAAACAGACCAAAAAGTGAAAAGAAAAAAACAAAAGCAAAAGATCTTGCGTGGGCAAGTGCGTGTTTGTCCATTTCCTGTTGCCGGCAGCCAAACAGGAAGTGGACGCGAGCGAAGGCCGTCAACAAATCATGGTGACGCCGTCGGACGGCACGCGGCCGTGCCAGCGCGTCTCCGGCCCGCGGCCGCTAATCGCCGGCTACGGCCGCGGCCGGGTGGGAGGTGGGCCAGGCCGCGCCCGCGGCGCCGCTGGCCTCGCTCGCCTCGGAAACGTCGGCGGCGGCAACAACGCAAACGCTTGCTTCTCGTCTTCTTTGCTGGGTCGTCACACCACTGATCTGTATATATTATATGAGCGGATAGCCGATTGGCTAAGACTTTTGAGGTTGGCATGGCGGCCATATTGCTTCTCCAAAAAACGTTTCTCGCCATACCATCCGATACGTTCACAGTATCAAACATTTGAGAAACAGCATGATTTATTATGTTTTAAATTTCTTAAACATAAACAACAGGACTTCAGTCATATACTTGCCTTAAATACATTTATAATTATTATGTTTAATGATGTTTAGTACAGGAGGAAACAATGAATTACCAAAGACAAAAGCGAAGGACATTTTTGCTCTAATTATAGTTAGTTTTGTAAACAAAATGTACTTTCAGTTACTTTTCGTTTTTTTTGCAAAGCATTTTGTTTTGCAAATTGTTGTTTGAATGTTATTTTTTTCATGAGTTTTAGTCAACTCCAAAAACTTGACACGTTGTGTCATTAGATTTTGTGTGAGCGTGCGCACGATTGGCCAGTTTTGCGCGCGCTGCCGGTGTCGTGGGCGGGCAAGGTTTGGGGATCGTGCGCGCGCGCGTCCGAGTGCCTCGTTATCCCGCGGGCGGCGAACGCACCGTCGAGCCGCTTCCTCATTTCAAGTGGAAAAAGAAGTAATGACGTGGAAATATGATAATGCGCAACGCTGCGGGAGACGCCCCACCCACCCGCACTGCGGCTCCTGATTACCCAGACTGCCCCCCACACGAGCCCCCCTCCTGGTATTTCTCGCAGGGAGTCTCGGCCTTTCACGACTGGACAAACATTAGCAAGAGGTCGGGCTTGTTTTGCATCAATTCGACGCCTCATTAGCATAATTTGAGGATGAGCTCCACCCCACCGCAGCCTCAAGGAACCCCCCACCCGACTCATCCCGGTGGAGGTGATTACCCCCCCCCCCATGTTAGCGCTGATGCTAACGGCATTGATGTCACGGCAGCTGATTTGATGTGACAAGCAAGAGCGACGCCGCTGACATCATCAACATGACACGCACCTGTCAATCACACCGCTTCATGGAGATCGACGTTCACTTGAAACTCAAATCCCAACTCAAAAGCTCACTTGAATTCAAACCATAATCCCCGTGAACAAGACGAAAAAAAGTTCTTTCTGCTAGTGTTCATTTTATCAGCTATTTTTAAATAAATTCACCAGTCAGAGTTTGAGTCCAGTTTCAAACACACTTGTTTGTTTTTATCAATCTTGTGCCATTTTTATTTCGTCGACTATAAATTGAGCATTTGAGTCTTTATTTTAGTCCAAAATAACATCATTTTATTCGTCTAATTTGGCTCAATAAAAACATTTTAGTCTCTAGTTAAACAACATGTCGCTGTTATGACTCCATGCTACAAGCTAGCAAGTTAGCCAGCATAAGTTAGCGTAGCATTATTGTTGGAACGTTATAGCTGTTGGATTAATGTTACATTATAAACAACCACCACCAAACTTTTTGTTAAATTACCACAATGTCTTTGTGGTGAAGAGCAAGGCCTCTCTTCAAGGTTTTACAAAACTATCATTTCCGTCTCGTCTCTGTTGGTGAACTAAAATGTCCATAGATTTTAGTCCAGTCTTTCATTGAAGTGAGCGACATTTTCATCTCGTCTTTAGTCTTTATTAGTCGACGAAAACACACACTGATTTAGTCAGTTATAGTGGAAAATTTGTGTTGACGAAAACAAAATGAACACTACTTTCTGGCTCGCTGGTACAAAGCAAGTCGTCGGCGAAACTTGTGGCGGTCTTTCGGGGTTACCTTGGGTTGCTGCTCCAAAACAACAACAACAAAAAAACGCTTCCAAAGTGCGGCTCCGCGCGGCCTTTTGCGTTCTTTCCGTCACGTCGTGTCCGTTGCGGGTCAGCGACGGCGAAGAATGAAATTCCAGGCCGACGGGCGCCCGCGGGGGATGCGAGCGGGCGCGGCTCCAACGCGGGCACGGCGCCAAGCGGCGCGGTCGCCACGCGAAGGCCAACAGTCACAAGACATCACCACGCACGCTACAACTGGAGGGAGAGCGAGAGGGGAGCGCGTTCGCTCTGCTCTCCCTTTGACGCCAAACCGAGAAGGACGCGTCGGCCTGGCCGCCGTCTTGCCCGCGTCAACAAGCGCAAAAAAAAAGTACAAAAGTTTTTGCTTTTCATATCATGGCGTCACGAAAAAAACTTTGAACATCAAAATGGCCACGATCGCATCCAGATCAAACTTGTGAGAGTGTGTTGCTAGCACATTAGCACGTTAGCGTGTCCGCAAGAGTTTAGTGAAGGATCAAACAGAAACTTTCCCTTCTTTAACCAAAATGTTTGAAATTTGTCTCAAAAATTACATTTTCGTTTGAACCTCCCAAACACAGCAAGATTTTTTTTCATCTTGGCCAAATTTGAAGCTGGCTGTCCTTGGCGTGACAGTTTGCAATGCTAACATGTTAGCATGTCCGCTCAACACAACTTGACAAAAACATCAACTTCCATTTGAAAGAAGATGGCAACATTTTAAATTCATTTTAATCGTGTGTTCTACACAAAATATGTATTTAGTGAACAAATGGGGGGGGGGGGAAAGCTAATAGAAAATTGACATTAATTTCATGTAATTTGAAGGAAAGTCTTTTTTAAATGATCTGTCATTGTTTTGGGGAAATGTTATGTATTAAAAGTATTTTTGATATCAGTATTTGGTAATGCTACTTAAGGGTTGAGGACTCGTAGCCTACTGGTAGTCTGAAAAAAGTGGTATTGAACACCTCTGCTCACATTAATACATAAATAATAATGTAAATAATTTATTCATTACCAATCATTATATGTTTATATATCACATTTTAGTCACATTTATTTTATTTCGAAAAACACAAGTTTTATTTTGTAAAGAAACCGGAAGTAGTGCTCTGCAATACTCACGCTCGCCTTACAACGCTATTGTGATGAGCGCTGGTTTCTCCAGTCCGGTAGGTGGCGATAATGCACCGGACATTGGTTTACCAGCGCCATTTAAATTAGGAAGACGAAGAAGAAGAAGAAGGAAGGGGGGGGGGGGGGGGGCTTCTGTTTTCTCCCGTGTGGCTGTAAAAGAAAGGAAAATGTTTTAAGAACCGCCAAGGAAGCATTTTATTTATGAGCCAGGCTTTTCAGTTGGTTAAGGCCCTTCATTGGCTAAGTTTTTTTTACGATGCAAGAAAGAGTTGTGAAGCTCCAGTCTTCCTTTTCCTTCTCCATTTGATGGTGACGAGCCGCCCAAGACGAACAAAATGGAAGTCGACCACATTTCCGCTGCTGGGGCCGCCTTGTGGTAGGATTGTGCCAATCTTGTTGATGAACAACAACAAGGTCTCCTTTCTTGATGCTTTCCCATAACTTTGGACTATTTTCCCCCTTTGACTTTTGAATTGAACTCATTTGGAACAATTCAATAAGATTTTTGAAAAGGACACTTTAGTTTATTTTATTGACAATTCCGAACGTCTGACATTTGTGATATTTCCGCAATGCAACACAGTGCAAATGCTTCCTTTATTGTATTTTCCTGTGACTTTTGACGAGAATAAAAGCAGACAGATTGTTATAGTAGTCAATCGACACATTTCATCACATTTTGAAACCAAAAGAATTGTCATAAATCGAAATTCAACGATCCAAAGTCTGATGCTTTTCAACGGACGGCCTTCACCCGCCATTTTTTATTTATTTATGTATTTTTTTTATTTTATTTACGTGTTTGTTTGTTTTTTTACAGCTGTCACAAAAATGAGTTGAAAAATTCAGCTTTCAGAAAGTGTGACTGGGTTTTAAAGGAGTTAGGGTTTCAAAGTAAAGTTTCAAAGGAAGCTTTGTCTTAAAATGTTGACAATTTTTGTTGACTAACCCCAGATGAATAAAATTTATAATTAATAAATAAATTTATAGTCGACTAAAAATGGACTAAATCAAAATGAGATGAGCTGGACTAACGGTGATTTAAAAACTAACAAGCGTGAGTGAAATTGGACTAAAACTGAGACAAAATTTCAAAATGGCTGACAAAATGAAGACTGGTAGGTTTATATGTACGTATGTTTTTGTGTTGATGAAACTCAGCATTCCACAGGTGGGTCGGCAGGATTCCTAATGTGGGACAATCAAGTGGACAAAAGGGGAATGTGCACACAGGCGGGTGGCGGGTGGGGTGGGGGTCTGTGGGGGGGCCCAGCAGAGGAGGGAGCGTGTGTGTGTCAGTGGGGGTTTTGGGGGCAGCTTGTAAAAGTTGAAGTCTTGAGCTCTCACTTCCTGTCTGCTGTCGAACTGCCAGGACGAAGGACGAGCGGCTCGTTGTGGAATTTGTTTGTGAGGGAGGACGTTGACGTGCGACATATCGGGTCACTCCACAGTCGAGGTAAGCGAACGCGCGCACAGCCAACTTGGCCGCACTTCCTGTGTGCTGTCACGTGACTTGCAAAGTGATTGTCCACATGCTCCCGTGGAATTCAAATTCACCCCCCTCCTCCTCAAAAACAAACCAACAACAACAAAAAAGGTGTCTTCTCCCAACTTGAATATGTGAAACAAAACAAAAGAAAGTTGTTGAAGTGACAAATGGGTCTGTGATTAAACGTGTGAAGGGACAAACGAAGATGTGACGCGACACAAAATGTTGACAAGAGCACCTCCAGCTCAGCTCAGTGAGTGCCTGACGTTGACGCTTGCCTCTCTTTATTATTTCCGTCATTTCATGTTTTTCACTTTTCATTTGGTCAACTTGTAGTTGTTTGTGACGTGACTTTGTTGTTGTTGTTTTTTTTTGTCTTCTTGTCTGGAGTTGACATTGCTTCCTTTTCTTGTTGGAAGTGATGAGGCATCTGTCTGTTCAGCGTGCACGTTTTGCTGCAAAGAAAGTTTTGGTTTATTTATTAATATTAATTATTAATTGGAGGAAAGTGTGAAGAATGCTCGTTTTTGACGTGGATCCAACGTTGTTGAAGCTCCAGCTGACTCTCTCTCTCTCTCTCTCTCTCTCTCTCTCTCTCTCTCTCTCTCTCTCTCTCTCTCTCTCTCTCTCTCTCTCTCTCTCTCTCTCTCTCTCTCTCTCTCTCTCTCTCTCTCTCTCTCTCTCTCTCTCTCTCTCTCTCTCTCTCTCTCTTTTCAATGGGTGATACTTAAGCACAAACTTTAGCTATTAAGATTCTGTGCTTTGAATGAGAAGTCCATATGAAACTATAACTTGAAAGGACAATGACAAAATAAAAACAATAAGAAAGTGAAATAAGAATAGAATAAACTAAAATAATAGTAACTGACAAAACAGTAAAAACAAATACTGAGTGTTCCTGAGTGCCTCTTGGGGGCAGTGTGGTGCCATGCAATCATTGGGCTACACACTTATAGTGAGTACAGAAGAAAGTTGCGATTTAATTCTATTCAAATAAGTTGTTTTTTTTTTCACACATTGGTAAGAATTTGTGCCTTTTCGTCGTGTTAGGTCATCTGTGGGTTACCACAAGATTTGTGTGTGGATATTCATTATTTGAAGGAAAACGCTCCCGAAGTTGATGCTAACGTACTGTTAGCGTTCACTAACTTCCTGTTAGCGCTAGGCTAACGGATGTTTTAAAAACGGAACATGTTTTGTATTTAAATATACAGTGGATGCCATTCTTAACATTGTGTATTTAGGTTTACAGTTAACTCCAACTGCGGTACCATTCAAAAGCTTAAAGGATGCTTATGAACAACAGAATAACATACGCGACACCCTTGCTAGTTGCTAATGCTACGCAAGCAAAATGTTGCATTCAGGGTACTTTCACAGCGTTGGAAACTTTGGTTTTCTTCAATACATTTTAAGGGGAAAATAATCGTCTATTTGGCCGATGTTTGAAGGCCGATAATCTGCCAACCGATTAATCGGTTCGGGCTCTAGAAGCATGTCTATGCTTGGATGCAATATGAAATTTGCCAGTATTAGCAGTAAACAAAAGCAAAAACCGATCATGTCAAACTAAACACAAGCGCTACGTTTAGTAATGACCAAAGAAATGTTTCACAAACCGATTAATTTACAACCAGTTGTCAAAAATATCCATATTTGAAAAGCTGATTCAAAGGAATGTTTTTGAGTTGACTCTTTGGCGTGCGTAACAGGAAGTCTTTCAAGCACGCAACTTCCTGCCCGTCTGCCCAAGATGGCCGCCGCGGGCATGCTCCTCCCACTGCTGCTGCTCGCCCGGGCGGTCGCCGGCGGCGTCGTGGAGGTGAACGCGGGCATGGAGGTGGCCAGGGGCCGTTCGGCCTTCCTGTCCAAGGAGCAGCTGCGGATTGGGACGGAGGCCGACGCCCTCTGCAAGGTGGAGGTGGTCCTCAACCAGCCAATCACGCAGCGGGTGGGCCGGCTCACGCCGCAGGTCAGGACGCGCCCTCTCGTCGTCTTCCTGTTATCTTGATTGGATCGGTTTTTGCGCTCGTCTCGTCGATGTTGTCGTTTTCGTTTTTTTATGTTGTTGTTGTTAGGTGTTTGACTGCGACTTCCTGCCAGAGGAAGTCATGTACCAGCACAACGGAAGTCCTCTGCTGGACAGCGACCAAGTCCTCCTGCGGGTCTACAGGTCAGTACCAACATCTGGGCCGAGCTAGTCTTAGTTCTGAGTCAAGTCCTGTTGACCTTATAGGTCAGTCCTGTAGTCCGGTCCCGGTCCTGCATCTACACCAAACTCATATTAGCTCAGGGGCCACAAAGAGGAAAATAGATTACCAAGTAGGCGGGATCGGTCAAATAATGGTATGATAGGGGGGTGCCGGAAAAAAAAAATCGATTCTCATAAGAATCGCGATTCTCATCAGTACAAAATCATCCACAAAGGCCCATGCATTAAATTAGACTAAAACGAAGGACATTTTTGCTATCATTGGAGTTAGTTTTAGTTTTGTAAACATAAAATGTAGTTTGTTAATTTTCATTTTCAACTCATTCAGTCCCAAAAGCGTGTAAAAGCATTTTTAAATACTTCGTCCTCGCCTCCCAAAAACGGGTTTACACGTTTTTTGTTTTTTGTTTTGTTTTTATTGCAAGAGCATACAGAAAGCTTTGATGCAGCTTCAATGGAAATTAGTGCGAGAAGTGACAACCTGTGTTGCAGGTTGGGCTCTTGGGAGACCCGAGTGGAGTCGGTGGTGATGCAGGTTCGCGTGGTGGAGCGCTCGCCCGGCCTGGTGGACTTGGGGCCGACCCCGCTGGTGGTTCCGGACTTCTACGGGCTGTCCAACGCCATCGACCGCTCGGTCGTCAACATCCCAGGCCGGGACGGCGCGGCGTGCACCGTGCGACTGGTCGCCGCCGCCGGAGTCCTGACCGCGGGTCAGCTGGTGCGGGAGGACGATGCCCTCCAGAGGAAAGGTGCTGCGCTGCGCCTAATTGTCACATTTGTCAATTAAAAAAAGTCTGATTTTCATTGGGCTGTTTGTTTTATCGGCGGCAACCAAATGTTTTGCAGTTTCCCATAAAAACACATTTTCACGTGCCGACAAATGAAAACGAACGATTCCGTATTCTTTGTTGTGTTCGCCGGGCGGCCTCCAGGTGGCGATGCGGCGGCGCCGCCCTGCCCGGGCAAGCGAGCCTGCGCGTCGGGCACCAAGGAAGTGTCTTTCCTGAAGACCAGCTGCCAGGACTTCCTGAGTTCCGGCCTCAAGTACCGACACCTCAGCCCCCCCTCGCCCGACCTCGACTACGTCGCCATCAGCGTGGAGCTCAGGGAACTGGAGACCAGGGCTCTGCTGGAGGTCAGGGTTTTTCCTGTGTACAAAATTTCGAGGCACCTTATTTGCTCGGGAATGCTTGAACATGATAATAGTCATATTCTTATTAGAACTATTATTCTTATGATTGAAAACATGGAATTATAATATGTTGCCTGTAAAAAATGAACGCGAGTCAGTTTGAATTTCCCGAATACATTTAGGGATGTTCAATAGTAACTAGAGCTGCATGATATTGGAAAAACATGAAAAACAAGCAGTTCATGGCAAATTTGTATTCATATCATTTCGACTTTCTTGTCCCAGATCGTAAATCGGTGGCAGGAGGACGACGATGATGGTTTCGGTCACCACTGCGAGTAGCGATACCTTAAAATAAAATTGGTATTGGCACCGTTACCGATACGATCATAGTCAGGATGGTAACACCTCTGCCTCAATTTGAGCCAGGAAAAAACATGGAGGTTATATCCAAAAATACTAATCACGACTTTCCTACTTGACTGAGTGATCCGAACTACTCGTGCTAGCATTGGCGCTAGCTCAGTGCTAATGATCAGAGAGAAGCGTTGACATGTTTGTTGGCAGTCATGAGGTGTCAGGAAGCGACACCTTCAAGCGCTTCAAAGTCTTGTTGTTATTCTGCGTGATTGTTCACACGCCAACAACGCGCTTGTGCGTTGTCCCCTCCCGTCCGTCCAGGCGGAGTCTGTGTGGCTGCCGGTGCAGATCGTCGGGGCCACGCCCAACCAGCCGCCGCGGGCCGCCTTCATGGCGTCCCTCATCCTGGAAGTGGACCAGTTCGTCCTGACCCCCATCACCACCGCCACGCTGGACGCCGAAGACCCCGAGGGCCCCAAGGACGGGCTGGTGTTCAACGTGACAGTCCCGCCCCCGCGGGGCTACGTCACCCACCTGGACCAGCACAACAAACCCGTGGGCTCCTTCACCTGGTCCGACCTGCACCACCTGAAGGTGGCGTACCAGCCGCCCAACAGCAGCCGCCCCGCCCGCGACAACTTTCAGGTAACTGACGCGAAAGATGTCACTTTCAAATGGACGGCGTATTCAACACCTGACTTTTCATTCAATCTGGGCTAGCTAGCATACTAATGATTGCTAGCAACTAATTGATGATTTCTTTCATAAGATAGAGATATTCAGGGAGTCCTCGAGTCAAAGCGCACTCGACCTGAGACTCCTGGTCCACCTTTTGGGCTCCTCATCCACAGTGTTTTTTCCCCCTTTTGCGCTATTTAGCCCTTAGCTAGTGCCAGCGCTTGTGCGCTTGTTGGAGTATCTGTGCCTTTTTCGCCCTCTTTTGTTTCCACATTGCGCAAGTTTGGTGGGCGAGCTCTTTGCCAAGCTAAAAAAAAAAAAGCTGTTTATTTATTTATTTATGTATTTATTGTTTCAGAATTGTGGGAAATGTAGTACTATCAGTACAAATTGTGCTTGCTAGCATGCTAGCTTTTCGTCTGGGGTATTTTTCTTCAGGCACATTCAAAGACGACGCATGTGCTTTTTTTTTTTTGAGCTAGATGGAGTTCCAGTCCTTTGACCCTTCCTTTGCGAGCAGTCCGCCCATCGTGGTCCACGTGTCCATCAGGGCGGCGGAGACGGACGCGCCTCGGGTGTCCTGGAACACGGGTACGCCGCCAGCAAAAACGGCAAAAGCCAACCAACCGTCCGTCGTTCTTGACGGCCGTCCAAGTCACGCAAAGTAAACCGCGCCGACGTCCGCTCAGGTCTGGACCTGCTAGAAGGTCAGTCGCGAGCCATCACGTGGGCGGAGCTGCAGATCGTGGACCGCGACAACATCGACGACGTCTTCCTGGTGGCCGTGGATGGTCCCGAGCACGGACGCCTCCTCGTCGGAGGTGAGCGCTCGTCCCGCGTTCGCCTCGTTTTTACTTTTTGTGTGCGTGCGTGGTGGAAAATGGATGGTGGGGCTGGGCCACTGACCTGTATGTATGACTGGATAGCCGATAGCTAGCCCATATGCGCTCGTGCAAGCCGTTGAAGTCTCATGGCGGCCATCTTGCTCCTCCCACCTCACCAGCAGACTACTGTATCAACTATACGTTATATGTACAGATGAGGCATATATAGCTCGTAGGCAATTAGGATTAGGCCGGAGGCTGGGTGATCACTATTTTTTAAAGTTAAAAAAAAAGAATAAGTGGACGGCATGTGCTGCTTTGAAGACCACCTTTTTTCTTTTAGATTTCCTCTTGTTTATGTTTAACAAATGTAAAGCACCATAAATCATGCTCTTTCCGCTAAGTACTGTCTCAATTATTCTCCAATTTCGATACTGTACATGTATCGGATCGTATGCCGATAAATGTTTCTTGGGAGGAGCAATATGGGGGCTTCGCCACCTCAAATGTCTTGACCTATCAGCTATCTAGTCATATATATATATATACAGGGAGTCCTCCAGTTTCGTCGGAGTTCGGTTCCTACTCTAGCGATGTAACCCAAATTTCGTTCTAAAGTAAAATTTCTCCAATAAACTCAATATTTACATCAAAATAATTAGCATTAAAAAAAATCAAAAAATACATAAAAAAAGATGCTGTCCAACTGGAGGCCAAGTCTTTGCTGATGTTCGTCGGTGTTTCTGCGATCTTTTTTCTGATGTCTAGCTTGGTTTCCATGGTCATTGCTTTTGTTTTGGTTCCACCAACATTGACAGAAGACGTCGTTTTCTTCTTCTTTCGCGGCGGGCGAAAAAGCCAAAGACACTCCCACAAGTGCACAAGCACTAGCACTAGCTAAGGGCTAAATTGCGGATGAGGGGAAAACACTGCGGATGCGGAGCCAAAATGGCAGATGGGGCCAAAATGGTGGACCGAGCGTCTTAGGTCGAGTGCGCTTTAACTGGAGGACTCGATCAGTGGGCTGGGCAGATTGCTGGACGTACTACATGCCATTTCACATTCACATGTAGCAACATGCGAGTAGCTTGCAGGCCAAATCATCATCATCATCATCATCATCATCATCATCATCATCATCATCTTCGTCCCCATTGACGAGCGAGTACGAGTGTATTTCTCCCAAACTTGATTTGCGTGTCAACTTTTGCGGCGTCGTCATCCTCATCTTGGTTCGTCCCCGTGAGGAAGGAAGGGTGGCGTCCCCCAGGGGCGGGGAGGGCGGAGCCCTCGTCTCGCGTCCAACGCCTTCAGCCAATTGGACGCCGGCCTGCCTGCCCGTCTTCCTGTCCCGCCCGTAACGCCCCCGCGAGCGAGCGGCGCTCGCTCTTTCTCGGGCGTCGGGCCCAAATGCACCGCCGGGACCAATTAACGCCATTCCCTGCGTGCGTCAAAGTGTGTGCGTGTGTTAGCGTATGGCGGCAACAGTGATGATGTCATCATTTTTTCAAGAAACTTGACCTTTGCCGTATGAAATATTGAAGGATCTGATATCATTACATTCATTGCAAGCAAAATTTATTTATTTGTGTAAGTATTTTTTTTTTCAAATATATAATGGGCAATAATAGACAGTGTTAAATGAAAAAAAAATAAAACACTAATTTACATTAGAATATAATGAATGGTTACATAATTAAAATAAAATACAAGATATTAAACATAATAAAAACATCACGTGTGTGTACCTAAAAACATAATTCTTTTGTTAAATTAAAATTCAATTTAAAATTAATTGATTTTTTTTTTTAATGATAAACTTTTAAATGTAAACAAAAAACTTTCAAAATTTTTGTGAGGGTGTGTCTGTCGTGGAACTGAAGCGTCGGCGTGTGCGCGAAAGGCGTCGCCGTTGTCCCCCGTCTGCGCGTGCGACGCCTTCAGCCAAATGGCGCCGTGCCTGTCCCGCGTACGGCGCCCGCGAGCGGCGCCCCCGTCGGGCTCCGCGCCCGGACCGACGCCACCTTCGGGCCCAATTAGCGGTACGGCGCTCGCGCGGACCGGCCCGCCCGCGTCCCCTCGGCGGCGGCGCTAATGAGTTAGCGGATGGCGAGCGCTCCGTTTCCTCAATCTGTCACGTGACCCGGGCCTTCTGTCCTGGCACGCGTGGCCGCGTTGGCGCCAAAAAGCGGCTCGTCGTTTCGCTAATTGAATCAAAGTGCCAAAGTGTGGGCGTCGCCGACAACACGCCGCCCGCTGTTAGCGTTAGCGTTGGTGTGGCGCCAGGGAGGCCAGCCAGTGACATGCCACGCTGACCGCTTTTTTTTGGGGTGATGGGTCAAAATGCGCCAAGTGGAACTGCCAATGTGGCGTCAACATTTTTGGACTGCCAAGAACGTTCGTACTTGTCGGCTAAATGCGAAAAACTGCACGCATCCGTTGCCATTATGGGAAATGAAAACCATGCTTGCAGACCAACGTTATTTTAGTGAACTCAAACTAACAGAACAAATACAATTCCAAAAACAATTTTGTTAACGAAAAAAAATTAAATTGAGAATGCCTGCCATTTTGACTCAACTAAAACTAACGATAAAACTAAAACTCACAAACACAATTTTCCTAACGATGACATGTCTGTGATGCCGACGCGATCGCCCGCAGGTGCGAAGGCGTTTGCGTTCGGCGTGCGCGATCTACGCGAGGGCCGCGTGGCGTACGAGCACGCGGGCGGCGAGAGCGCGCGCGACCGCGTGCTCTTCCGCATCAGCGACGGGCGCCACAGCCTGCGTCACAAGTTCCCCATCAACGTCCTGCCCCTCGACGACACGCCGCCCTTCCTGGTCAACAACGTGGCGCTGGAGGTGCCCGAGGGCGCCGCCCTCAGGCTCCGCCCCGACCACCTCCTGGCCTCCGACCTGGACTCGGCCGACGACCGCATCCTCTTCAGCGTGGTGCTGCCCCCGAGGGCCGGACGCCTCTTCGCCAGGGACCGTCCCCGTGACCCCGGTGAGACTGACTGACTGGCCGTGCGTGCGTGCAGTGATTGCACTTTTGTGTGTGCGTGCATTGGTGTGTCTGTTGACGTGTGGTTTGCATGTTTTTGTGCATGCATGCGTGTGCCAAAATGAAAAAAAATCGATTCTCATTTAGTACAATTCAGAATCAATTTTAAATGTCCTAAAATGGATTTGATTTCAATTATTTTCCACGGGGAACGCTGCTCATGTTGTACCCGATTTGGCCACTGAGGGGCAGCGTGGTTCCGTGCATTCTGATACACAGTTCAGTTGTAGCCACATTCAAGAGTAAAAGGAAAAATCAACTTATGCCAATAAAAGTTGATTTTTACATTCGTTTTGCATTTTTGTGTATTCATGCTTGTGTTAGTGTGAACATTTTTGTGTCCATAAATAAACGTGCGTGTTCATTTTTGCGTGTAAACGTTTGTATGCTTTTTTTTATGTTTTTGCATTTTTTTTTTTTCCTGACATCATCGCCAGCAGGCCTTCCCATCACGTCCTTCCTCCAACGCGACTTGACTCGGGGTCTCATCTTTTACCAACACTCCGGAGACGAAATCTTCCACGACTCCTTCCACGTCACACTGGCCGACGCCCACGTGCCGCCCAACCTATCGCACGCTTACGTGAGTCCAAAGCCCCGCCCACTATCTCCCGCTGTCGCGCTTTTGGAAAAGGCTCGGGCTTATAAAAGTTTTGGAATTTTTCATTTGAGTTCTTTTTGAGCATTACTTTTCAAATGTAGTTAGTTTGAATTCGTTTGAGTTATTTCATAAATGCTTAATTTTAGTTAGTTAGTCAAAAGATGTCATCTTTTGGTGCTTTTCTATTGGCTGCTGCTCGATGACGTCACTTCTGCATGACACACTTTCAAACGTCTTTATTCAAGCGGTTCATATCCAAATAAATGCACTTCAAATCACATTTCAAATCATTCCCAAAGGCTCATTATGCGTTCAATTCATTACCAAAGAATAAAACAAACGACATATTTGCTATAATTATCGTTTTATAAACATAAAACGTAGTTTCAATTAGTCTTCATCTATTTAAAAGCATTTTTAAAGCGTTTTTTTTTGTTTTGTTTTTCTGTTGGTTTTAGTTGACTCAAATAAGGTTGCTTGTGTGTCTGTCAGACGGTGTCGGTGGTGGTGTTCCCGGTGGAGGACGAGCTCCCGGTGGAATCGGCCGCAAGCGTGCGCCACCTGACGGTGGAGGAGACCCAAGTGGCGTTCATCACACGCGCGCACCTGCGCTTCACCCACGTGGAACACCCGGACGCAGACCTCAGCTACACCGTCACCCGGCCCTGCTACAGCCCCCAACAACCCGGGTGAGGGTGGCACACACGCCGCAAACAAATGCAAAAATGAACTCAATACTTACATTCAATTCATTCATATGTAGATATAATAATTCAATTAGCTCATTGCCGCTTGCATTATGCCTCATGCGTAACATCATCACACTAACGAGCTAATTCAAACTCAGAAATTCAAACTTGGAAATTAAAATTCACAATTCAAATTGAAACTTACAATTTAAATAACTTCAGAAATTCAAAATTAAGAATTCAAATACAAACTGAAAAACAGATTCATACTCATTAATTCAAACTTGGAAATTCAAAATCAAACTTGGTCATTCAAACCTATAAATTCAAGTTCATACTCAGAAATTACAATTGAATGAAGGAAATTTCAATTCAAACCTGAAATGTCAAATTCCAAATCTGACATGACAGTCTTTAGCATTCAGTTTTTTGCCATCGCGCTAAGAAAGCTTGCCTAGCGTGCTTTTTTTTTTTTTTCGTTTCAAAGACATTTTAGCATTGTTTTTATTTTGCAAACCACATTTGGCCTTGTTTTTATTATCGTAATTGTCAAGTGATCAGCTTCCGTTGAGGAAAAGGTTTCGTCCTCATTTTCGTTGACGAGAGCAGCACATCTGTTTTTGATGTGCATGCGCAGTTTGATGGACGCCGGTCGCCTCTTCTTCGTGGACAGCGGCGCCGCCCTGAGGCGGGACCCGACGGCGCCGGCGCTCAAGTCTTTCACGCAGGTGGGTCGCCGAGCACACGATGCAACGACAGGTGGCGCTGACCCTCCGTTGCGGTTGTTGGCGCGGCAGCACGCGGTGGACCACCTGAAGGTGGCGTACATGCCGCCCCTGGAGGACATCGGACCCGAGCCGCTCCAAGTCCGCTTCGTCTTCTCCGTCGGCGACCGCGGAGGCGGCGCCGTCAACGACCTCGATTTCAACATCACCGTCACGCCCGTCGACGACCAGTCGCCCGAGGTCACGACCTCGTCGTCTCAGCGTTCGCGTCCGTCATCGTGTAGTCGCTGATCGACGTGTGCGTGCGTGCGCGCAGGCTTTCAGCAATTTGCTGCGCGTGGAGGAAGGCGGCACGGCGTTCGTGACGGACGAGCACGTGCTGGTGCGTGACCGCGACACCCGCGAACCGGACCTGAAGGTGGCGCTGGAGCGCCCGGCTCGCCGCGGACGACTAGAACTGCGAGGGCGAACCCTGCGACCCGGAGACGCGTTCGTGCTCGCCGACCTCCGAGGACTTGCCGTCAGGTGGCGTCTCCGACATCCGACCTACACCCACACCCCGCCTACTTCCCCCCACCCACGTTTCACCGGCTCCGCCCGTGTCGCAGGTACGTCCACGACGACTCGGAAAGCACCGAGGATGACGTGGGTTTGCGTGTGACGGACGGCGTCAACGCCGTCCTGCTGGATCTGCTCGTCCACGTACGTATCTGAGCTCGTCGCACCTTCCAGGTTATATCATAAAATAATATATCATCTTATATAATATATAATTATAATAATAATGATAATGATAATAATAATAATTTTTACACTTTATTTAATTTAATTTAATGAAATTTATTTATTTAATTTTATTTATTTCATTGTGCAGCTGTAAAATTAATCTCAAGCAATTATGTCAGGTGAAAACTAAATTATTGTCAATTCAACATGTTCTTTATTTTCGTCAACTAAAATTAGATTAAAACTAAAATACAACCAGATGACTAAATTACCACTCAAACTTTAATAAATTTTCATCAAAAGACTATAACTAAAGCTACATTGAAATTTCTTGTCAAAGTTAACACTGGTTTAAAAAAAAAAAAGAAGAAATCTCCATTTCTAATCAACCGACCTCTGGCCAATCAAGTTACACTCCCACTCATCACGTGACACTGTATTTGAGAAAAAAAAAGAAATCTTGTTTGAAATAGAAAGGTAAAGTGTGAAATTCTAATGGAAATGGAACTTTTGTCACGCGTCGTGTGACAGGTGGTGCCCGTGAACGACGAGCCCCCGCAGCTGGGCGCGGGCCTGCGCGGCGAACTGCGCTGCCCGGAGGGGGGCCGCGTCCAGGTGACGGCCGACTACCTGGCGGCCACCGACCGCGACAGCGAAGATGCCAAGCTGAGCTACATGCTAGCGCGCCGGCCCGCCAGAGGCGAGCTGCGCAAGGCGGGGCTTCCCGTCGACAAGTTCTCGCAAGAGGACCTCCTGCAGGGTCACGTGTTCTATGTGCACACGGGTGAGGTGTCGGCACGTGGATGCTAACGTTAGCTCATGATGATAAGATAACACGCTCCTGCAGGTGCGCACAAGATTGCAAAGCTAGCACACTTCACATATGTCAGTATGCTAAGTTTGGCTAATGTTGCTAAGCTAACACAACAAAACTACATGTATCAGTCTAACAGAACTGCGCAGTCATGCTAACTTTGGCTAATGTTGCTAAGCTAGCACACCTGACCTATGTGTCATGTTAACTTTGGCTGATGTAACTTTGTATACTATTGCTAAGCCAATACACTTGACTTACATCATCATGCTGTCTAATACTATGGTTAATGTTTCTAAACAAACAAACAAACAAACAAACCAGAGCTAGAACATCAGGCTAACTTTAGCTAACCTTACGACGCTAACACATTTGAAGATCATGCTAACTTTGGCTAACATTGCTAAGCATATTCTCTTGAGGTACATCATCATGCTAACTTTAGCCAATCTTGCTATGTTAACACAACAGAACTACACAGTCATGCTAATGTCTAATGTGACAGAGCTAGCACGCCACAGCTACATCATCAAGCAAGCTTTGGCTAATGTTGCTAAGCTAACACACCTGAGCTAAAAGTCATGTTAACTGATGTTGCTAAAGATTGCTATATTAAGCTAATAAACTTGATTACATCATCATGATTTCTAATGCTACGGCTAATGTTTCTAAACAAACAAACCAGCGCTAGAACATCAGGCTAACTTTAGCTAACTTTGCTAAGCTAACTCACGTGACCATCATGCTAACTTGGGCTAGCATTGCTAAGCAATTGCACAATAGCCACCATACAAGAAGCTGTGCCGAGCTTGACAACGCAACTTCCTGTTGACGCGTTCAGGCGGCGAGATCGGTCCCGCTCCCGCCTCCGACACCGTCACGCTCATCATCTCCGACGGCGACGCGGGCGGGATGGACGGCTGTTGCCACGGCGACGCCCCGCCCGTCCCGCTGCACGGCACACTTCCCGTGTACGACCTCAATGTCACTCTACTTCCTGTCAACAACAAAGTTCCCAGCGTCATCCTGGGTGAGTTTGTTGTGCGTGCGTGTGCCGACACAAGATGTTCGGCAAAAAAACCCCCAAAAAAAACACAAGATGCTCGTCAACCACAGGAGCATCCATGTTGGCGGTGGACGAGGGTTCGCGGGCGTGTCTGTGCGGGGGGGTCCTGGGGGCCTCGGACCCCGACAGCACCCCAGAGCAGCTGACCTTTCACCTGGACGCCAAACCCCTGCACGGCTTCCTGGAAAACGTTCAGCCCACGCCGGGATACGAGAAGAGCAACGCCGGAATTCCCATAGGTCGGCAAGTGTGCGTGCGTGTTGACATTTTTTCGGCAAGTCAACTTTGGGATAGGATCAGACGACAGCGTATTAGGGCCACGTGTACATTTTGAGGGTGGGGCAATAAACACGCAAATTTGCCATTTTAGAAAGTTTCTCAAGAGAAAAAAAACCTCAAATTTGCGACTTTGTAAAGTGGCAAATTTGTGAGAAAAAAACTCGTAAATTTGCGAGTTTAGAAAGTGGCAAATTACGAGTTTCAGAAGTGGCAAATTTGCGAGAAAAAAAAACTTGTAAATTTGAGTTTTGAAAGTGTAAAATGTGGAAGTTTATAAAGTGACACATTTGCGAGTTTAGAAAGTGGAAAATTTGTGAGAAAAAAAACTCGGAAATTTTCAAGTTTCTAAGTTGGCAAATTTGCGAGAGAAAAAAATGTAAATTTGCCTCGGACTCGGATGCAAAAAAACAAAAAAAAAACGCACACACATTTGAGACACAGTAAGGCCATTTTGAAAAATGTCGCCGATGTCTCGTCAGAGTCGTTCAAGTTGGACGAGTTGACGTCCGGCTTCATCAACTACGTCCAATCGGAGCACAAAGGGGCGGAGCCGACGGTGGACCAATTGCTGATCAGCGTGAGCGACGGCCTGCATCACTCCGCCTCCGTCCCCGTCTACATCGTCATCAATCCCACCAATGACGAGAAGCCGTCACTGCACCTGGCCAACTTTACCGTACGTCGTGTAACGTATATTAAGAGCGCTGTTGTGTTCAGGGTTATTATTTTTTTCATTTTAGTTAGTTTTGATTTCGTTTTGAGTTTTTTTTATTTTGATGGTGCTTCTGTTAGTTTTGATTAGTTTGACTTATTTCATAAATGCTTAGTTTTAGTAAGTTTCAGGATAGCTTTTCTATTGGCTGCTGCTCGATGACATCACTTCTGTGTGACCCACTTTCAAAGGTCCTTGTTTGACTGAACCTGCGTTGTTTTTGTGTTCAGGTGAAGGAGGGGGGCATGCGGGAATTGACCCCGTCCCTCCTGGACGCCTTTGACCTGGACGCCCCGCCGGACGAGCTGACCTTCAGCCTGACGGGGGCGCCGGCGCACGGCAGCCTGAAGGCGAGCGCGTCGTCCCGCCCCGAAGAAGAATCCGGCGCTTCCCTCGTGGCCGTCACCTCCTTCACCCTGCGAGAGCTGCGGCAGGGTAAGCTCCGCCCCAAGGTTATTCGAGTTCACCAAAACTCATGAAAAAACGACAACTCAAATTCCAAAAAACAATTTCGCTAGCGAAATCAAAAACTACTAAGTGAAACTACATTTTATGTTTGCAAAATTGACTAAAACTAATTATAATTATAGCAAAATTGTCCTTGGTAATGGATTTAATCTGTGAGCCTTTGGGGATGATTTCAAATGTCAATTGAAGTCCAAAAGGAATCCCATAAAAAGTCCAAATCTGATTTTTGTTCCGAAACACAATCGTAACATTTGGAAGATATTTTTTTGGAACCTCTTCATTGCCGATGTGAAAAATGAGTGTTTGATTCATGTGTGTTTTTTTTTGTGGCATGAATGTATCAGGCATGCGCTTGTGGTACGCGCACGACGACTCTGAGAGCCCGCACGACCGTCTGACACTGCGACTGACGGACGGTGTCCACTCGCTCAGCGCCACCGCCGCCGTCGCCGTGCTGCCCGTCGACGACCACCCGCCACGCCTCCTCAAGTACGCGCCATGAGGTCACTCGCTCGTCATTATTTGGACCAAAAAGAATGGTCAAGGAAGCACCTTGTAATTGCAACCAAAAACCAAAACAAGTAGGATGGCATTTTCTGCAACGTCGCCCCCTGCTGTGGACGGAAATTCCCGTCTAGGTGCCCCCTCGGGCTCGCATTGCCAACATCGCCTGTTTTCTAGGATCGAATGTCACGTGACATTCGAGTCAATTCATGTTGCCCAAAACGCAAGATTCACGTTGGGAGCAAATCCAGACGGAAAATGTTGTGTCACTTTTGAAATGAGCCTGATTGGGGGCGGGGCATTGAGAGCCTGGTGGGCTGCCAGGCTGATAACATAGTGGGAGAAATTTCATATTTCATAAAATTTTCTTCTTAGTTTCAGTATTAGTTTTAGGTTGTTTTTTTTTTTAAGTATTATTTGTGCACATCATTTCAAAAACATCATGGGAGTGACATCATCTTTTAGTGCTTTCCTATTGGCTGCACTTGTGTGTGACACTTTCAAACGTCTGCATTCCGCTTCATATCCAAATAAACGGACTTCAAATCTCATTTCAAATCATCCGCAAAGGTTCATTATGCATTCAATTCATTACCAAAGATTTTTGCTCTAAATATCGTTTAAAAAGCATTTTAGTTCTTATTTTGGAATTTTAGTTTGAGTTTTTTCCTTAGTTTTAGTTGCCTAAAATAATCTTGAGTTTGTGTCCTTGCTTGCCGCCGTTTTGTTTTTGTTTTTTGTTTTTTTGTAGCGTTCGCTCACTTGCTGGCATGTGTAAGTTTTGAAATTGTGGTTTTGTCTCCGGGTGAGACGTCCCTCCCTGCGCCGCCATGCGTAAGAACCTCGTTAGCGACGAGCCGGCAGGAAGTGGCCGTCACGAGGGGGGGGGGGTCGAACATGTGGCGGGTCGCTCTGCTCCAGTGAGCGAGCGCGCCAGCAAATCTTTTCATTTGACTGAGTGATTGGGAATTTGCACCCTTGACTGGCTCCGCCCCCGCGCCCCCCGTTCGGAAGCCCTCCGGACGAGGGTGGCGGTTGGCCGGCGTTGGCAAGCAGGCGGAACAAACGCGAAGGAACGCGAGCGCTTGGCAGATGCTCGTCGTCGTCGCCGTCGTCGTCCTGCAGGACGCTCCTGCCTGGATTTTACTTCCGAGTGACCACGCAGACAGACGCTTTGTCGTGTTGAAGACCCCCCACCGCTGGTGTCGGCGGGCGGTTGGGGGGGCACCTGCTGTCACACAAACATTTGCGACCCGCTCCGTCAGCCCAGCTGCTCGTTTGCTGTCGTCCTGACCTGCTTCCTCGTTAGCGCTCTCCTTTCTTTTCCTTCACGCGTCCTCATTTGTTTGGAAATGGAACCAAATTTCAACAAACAATTTGACATCAAACAGATAATAGAGAAATTTGACCATAATTATAGCCAATTATCAAACAATTTGACAAAATACAAACAAACAAAAAAAGAGCTCATACTAAAAAAACACTATAGTGTGCTTTTGTACAGCAATGAAAAATATCAAAATATTTATTTTTATATATTTGTATTTAACGTGAAGTGTATATATATATATATTAGGGGTGTCACGATTCGCCAACTCCACGATTCGATTTAAATTTCGATTTTGGGGTCACGATTCGATTTTTTTTTTTTTTTTTTTTTTCCCGCTCCCCCACTTTATAACACAGAGGCATATGCTTCTGTAGGCTAAGGCTAGTCTATGATCATTGGTTCTATTCATTGTACAGTAAATCTTATTTCAAAAGATCGGCTACATATAGGTGATGCAATTTCCATATTATTTTTGTGTAAATTTATGTAATATATGATAATTGACATTAGGCAGGAATGATCAAATTCAAAGAATTTATTTACAATATAAAGTTAACCGTCTTGTTCTTACTGAAGTGTAAAATAAAAAATAAAAAAACAAAAACAAAAAGTCACAGTGGGTGCCTGCCATCTATTGACTGTTTTTGGTTACAACAGTGTGCTGTGCGTTCCTCTTAAAATAATGTGCAATGTGCAACAACAACAAAAAATATATTGTATCCAAAGTCATGGAACAAATACAGCCTGAACAAACTATATCCCAACATTTACAGTTGCTGGGCATACTGTAGCGTGGTTCAAGTACACTAATTAAATGTTTGAATCCAGCGTTTTCCAAGGCTGCAGGTCTGCTGCTATAAATAGACCTATGGATCTGGCGTTTCGCGCGAGCTGAAGTGTGTGGAAGTTTCACTGTAAATGAGGATGAAATAGTTGGTTGGACCGTTGTTTTCCCACTTCTAGTTGAATTTGATAAATCTAAATCTTTGTGATGCCTGCGTAAATGCCCCGTCATGTTTGTCGTGTTTCCCGTTGTTACGGCTGGCGGCTCGGGCCCGCCGCCGGCTCCGCTCCCCTAGTATGTATGTGTGTGTTTGTGTCGGCTGGTGCCCGTATAATGGTACTTCAGTTTGAATGCGCCAGCGCGACACTCTGATTGGAGGACTGTGCCAGCGCGACACTCCGATTGGACGACTGTGCCAGCGCGACACTCCGATTGGACGACTGTGCCAGCGCGACGCTATTGTGTATCCGTGTATTATACCCCTATTAGTTATTGTTTCTCCTCCGTTCTGTCAGTTCTGTCAAATGCGGTTATTATTTGTTCACCTTCCACTTTCACTCCCTTGTCAAACCCCTGCCTGAAATTTCAATTAAAACTACTCAGATGTTAAAGTCGACCCGTGTTTATCTACTCTATATTTTCTGTTATTGTGTTACTTCCCTTCCCCTTGACGAGCCGGGCGTAACACCGTGGCCGAGTACAGTACGCGCACATAGCATATCTTGCAACTGTGGTCTTTTTATCGACAACGTGAACGTTGTCGACATAACTCACCGGGAACGCAAAATGTTTCCAAACTGGTGACGAGAGAAGCGGGAGCGGCTTGAAGCACCATTGCTGTGTCTGTCCGCGCTTGCCATCATGACTGCAGGAGAAGTCAGCTAACAAGTGCCGTTAGCTAGTAGCTGAATGGCTGCGTCTCATTTGCTTTCCTGGGAGGTGGCGGTGGCGGCGGTGGCGGCGGGCGCGGGGGGGGGGGGGGGCATCGAATCGTGTGTCCTCTCTTCTATTTCGATGCTCGAAATCGTGACGTAATTTCGATCGATTTCGATAAAAAATCGAAATCGTGACACCCTTAATATATATATATATATATATATATATACTGTATTGTTATTATATTATAGAGCTGTATAATAATTACATATACATCTAATGTGTTTTTGTAAATTAAAAAATATCAAAATATAATCTACATATTGAGGCACTAATGCACGCACACATTGAGTTCCTCCACATATTGACTGGCTTCACAAGAATATTACTTATTATTCATCTGAACATTAGCGTGGATTTGAAACATCGAAGGGCCAAAACATGCCATGTGAAAATTCAACTGCACTTAAAAAAAAATAAATAAATGCACAAATGCAAATCAATCTGACTTTTTTTTTTCAACATATTTTCTGCTTTTATTATCGTGACATGATGATGACAAAATATTGTGGCAGTTTTAATATCACGATATTTATCATTTAGTATGATTCTGAATTGATTTTAAATGTCCCCAAATCAATTTTGTTTTCATTATTTGACACTGTCATGCCCTTGTCGGTGTGTGCCTTCTATTGGGAACGCTGTTCATGTTGTACCCAATTTGGCCACTTAGGGGCAGTGTGGTTCCGTGCCTTCTGATACACAGCCAAGTTGGAGCCACATTAGAAGTTAATAATAAAAGTGGAATTGCAGGCCCAAAAGTTGGAATTGACTCAAAATGTTAAAGATACTTTTTTTCCATCACATGTGGCCTCCTTTTTCATGTTCTTTTTTTTTCTTTTTTCTGCATACGCAGGAACGCCGGCGCGGAGGCGGAGCCTGGCGAGCGCCGGCTGCTCTCCGCCGTGGTCCTCCAGGCCGAGGACGTGGACACGCCCCCCCAGGGAATCTTCTACCTGCTGCACGCCGCGCCTCGCTTCGGGAAACTGCAGCTGAAGGTCACGCGAAACCACTTCCTGCTTTACTTCCTTGTTGCTTCACTTCCTGCTTTACTTTTGCTTCGACACGCTTCCTTGTCGACTCGCCGCTTTCCGTAACATCAACAACGTGTCGACGCTTCTGTTTTGTTTTTTTTCAGAGCGAGACGGGCCAGAAGGAGCTGGCGGCGGGTCAGAACTTCACTCAGGACGACGTGGACGCCAACCGGCTAAGCTACACGCCCCGCCTGCACGCTGACGACGATGGGTTCAAAGGTCACGACAGCTTCCGCTTCAGCCTGAGTGATCTGGAACACCAAAGCTCCGCCCACACCTTTGACATCACCATCAGCACCACCCACAAAGGTCAGAACTTGCCTGACAAACGGGACGTGCATGACAGGAAGGGGCGGGGCTTAGCTGGGCAACGAGAACCAACGTGCATCCTCATTTTCTTCATTTGCTTCCTCGTTTTCATCCGTGCGTCCTTGTTGCATTCCTCCATTGATGTCACTATCGAATATTTTTAGAATCGATTACTCTATCAATAATTTTTTTTTAATTTTTTTTTATTAATAGACTAATCTGATTCATTTTGATTTTGCATGAAAATGTATTACAAAAGCATTTTTTTTACGGGGGATTGATGTACTCTGTTACCCGTTCGGTCATTGTTTTCCGAAGTAAAATCAGATATTTGTAAATGTGTTATTTGGATTCGATACAGATGATATTCTGTTTTTTTTTTATGAATTACTTCAGAAATCAGTCAACAGTTACTGTTGATATGCTGACATCAAAGAATTTGGACCATTTTCAATGGAAAAAATGCCTCCAAATGAATAGTCAATTATTAAAAGTAGTTATCGATTAAGTTGATTGATTACTTGTTGATTAATCAATTAATATTGACAGCGCTGGACAATTTAAAATAAAAAAGTCTCCAAAGGATTACTCGATGATTAAAATAGTTGTCGATTAATTTGACAATCGATGACTTGTCGATTAATCGCTGAAATTTGACATTCCTTGTTTTCTTCCTTATTTGCTTCACCTGCTTCCTTGTTGACTTTGTTTGTCTCCTTGGTGGCAACCCACGTTTTTCCCACGATTGGCCCGACGCGGCCCCGGTCGGCCCGTGGCGCTCGTCGCCGGCTTTGCGGCGGAGCGGCAGGCCGGCCGCGTGCGCCAAACACGGCGCCTTGGCCGCGTCGGCGCCGTCTCATCTATTATTGACGGCGGCCGACGTGGCCGCTTTGCCAGTCGGGTGAACACGGCCGCCGCCCGAGACCCCTTCCGCGACACCTCGGGACCACCCGGGCCCTTCTGGCGCCCACCCGGGGATGCGGCCAGCTCAATTATTGACAAGCCGCCAGCGCGACTTTTCCTGTGGTGACGTCACACGTGCGCTTTCTGCTTGCCGTCAGTTGACTTTTCTTTTCATTTGTTTCCTCTTCTGCATTTATTTCACTTCCTCGTTGGGCTGTGAGTTGGCGAGTTCCTAGCTTACGATTAGATCCGTATCACAATTCACCGGTTACGATTCCAGACCGATTAATCTCCATACGAATCTATACGTCGATTGTCATTTATTTCACTTTCCTGTCGGGTTGTGAGTTGCCTCGTACCAAGTTTACGATTTGATCGAATGAAAAAAAAAAGGACATTTTTTCATTAGACAATAATAAAAAATAAAATAGAATTTTAAATAAAAATTACATTTTTCATGTGTCAAGATAAGCAAACTGAATGTATTCTTAATTAATTTTTTTGGGGGGTTTTTTTTGGTTTGTTTTTTAAAGAGCTCAGAATTGTTCATTTGGTAGTCTTACCGATTCAACGTCTTATCATCATTGCTCTTTCTTTTTTTGTGTGTGTGTGTGTGTGTGCGTTTGCGTGCGTGCGTGTGCGGGCAAATACGTATAAATTTATACTCCTTAATTCACCAAAAACCTTGTAAATATCCCATTACCCTTCTCCTTAACCAGGTACTTCAGAATCTTGCCAGAGTCGTGAGGTTCAAATGGTCAGGAGACCAGAGAAAAGGTCAGAAAAAATAAAGAGAAAAGAAAGATAAATCAAAGTGAAATCCAGCACCGACCAAACACTTCCTGCCAAAAAATCAAAGTCTTACGCCAACCCCGGAAGCCTCTAAATTCCAGCAAATTTAGCGAGATCTCAAGAGACCAGAGGAAAAACTAAAGAGAGGAAGGAGGGAAGGATCGATAAGGCAGAGTGAGATCCATAGAAGCCAGTACATCCAATCCATCAAAGTGAAATCCAGCACCAACAAAACCCCTCGTGCGTGGTTACAAAACCAGAGTCTTATGCCAACCCCAGAAACCTTAAACTTGAACCTTAAATTGAGATCTCAAGTGACCAGAGGAAAAACGAAAGAGAGGAAGAAGGGAAGGATAGATAAAGCAAAGTGAGATCCACAGACACCAGCATTCTTAATTAATTGTAATTACATCTCAATAATGTTCAACTATTGGATTTTAGTTGAAAAATGTCATATGATCATTTGAAAACATTTTTTTTTTTTAAGCACACAATTTCTGAGGAATGTTAATTGAATTGGATGTCATATTTTTCTGTACGTCTTTGCGTTTTCCGGTTCAGGCGAGGTGCGGGTGTGGACGGGCGATGTGCGCGTGTCGTCGGGCGAGCGCGCCGTCCTCAACACGGACGTGCTGCGGGCGCAGGACGGCGGCGGGCGTCCCGAGCGGCTGGTGTACACGGTGACGGCGGCGCCGCGTCACGGCCTGCTGCACGCCGCCGCGCGACCCGGCGTGCCGCTCCGCAACTTCACGCAGATGGACGTGGCCGCGCAGCGCGTCTGCTACACGCACGACAACGACCGACGACACCGCGGCGACACCTTCAGGTCAGCATTCATTTGGAAATATGTCAAAAACAGCATGGAAGTGACATCATCTTTTGGTGCTTTTCTATTGGCTGCTGCCAGATGACATCACTTGTGTGTCACATGCTATCAAACGTCCGCATTATGCATTCAATTTATTAACAAAGACTAAAACCAACAACATTTTGGCTATAATTTGAGTTTTGGAAACATAAAATGCAGTTTCAGTTAGTTTTCTTTTTTTTACTTATTTTCTCCCCAAAACGTGAAAAAACGTTTTTAAATACAGAGTCCTTGCCTCCCAAAATGTGTTTACACGTTTTGTTTGAATGCAAGAGCATACAGAAGGTGCTCTGATGCAGCTTCTGACATGAAGAGGTGGCTTAGAGCAATGGAAATTATCTTTAAAAAAAAACAGCCAGCAGGTGGCAGCAGAGTATAAGCTATCTCAGTGTTTTTGCCAGGAATGTTTGTTAGTTTTGTAAACATAAAATGCAGTTTCAGTTAGTTTTAGTTTTTTTTTAACTCATTCTCTCTCAAAACAATTTTAAATACTTCATCTTCGCCTCCCAAAAACATATTGTTCGTTTACACATTTATTTATTTTTTATAATGCAAGAGCATACAGAAGGTGCACTGATGCGGCTTCTGACGTGAAGAGGTGGCTTAGGTGGGTTTCCCTCCTAAAGCGACCCGACCTCGGATAAGCGCTAGTAAATGGATGGATGGAAATTTCAACAAGCTTCAGAAATTGACGCCTCCATCGTCTGATTCCACATTACGTACAGTATTGGTACAATTTAACGTTGAATATCTACTTTCCCCAGTCATTTTCAATGGGACAGACATTGAACGCTTTCCAAGTATCATTTGCCACGCCCACTTCCGTACATATAACTTATCATCATTATTAGCATTATTATCTGATACTGCTCGGTGGCACAGTTGCTAAAGTTCATTGTCCAGCAACCAGGAGGTCATCGTTTCATAATTGATCTCTCAATTGACTTCATACGCATTCCGCATGCATTCAAATGTCAACTTTCAGCATTCCCTCGCAATCAATCACAAACAATCGAAAAAAGAAAAAATGAAAATGAAAAAGAGCAAAAGTCAATCAAATGTGTTTTCAGACAAAAGGAAGGCGCTCAATTTAATCGGAAAAAGAATCGTGCAAACAGGAAGCGATGGCGTTAAAGTGTCGACAGGAAGTTGGCCAGGCGCTCCGTCGACGGGCGCCAATTTGGCAGCTGGCGGACGTTTCGCATTTTGGCACCGAGACGCCAACGAACCAACGAGAACATGCGTGTTGCCGTGACAACAGATGATGAATGCTCGCCATCACGGTTGGCGCGCCGGCCAAACATGGCCGACGTCGCAAGCAGATGTTGGCACTTGCGTGCGCGTGTTTTGTGTGGCGAGAGGCTGGCGGCGCTTTTGTCAGCTGATTGGCCGCAGGCTGGAGACGCGCGTCGGCTCCATCGAACATCTGGCCGGACGCGTGCGTGTGCGTGTGCGTGTGTTTTTGTCTTTGGGTGTGTTGTACATGCGCACATGCTTGAGTTTGGGTTGTTTGCGTGTGCGTGTTTGTATGTGCTCGACCATAACTTCGACGCCGGTCGGTCGTGCGAGTGTGACGATATATCAATATTGTATTCAAATTTGTCTCCCAATAGATGATGGATACGCCTACGCGAGTATCGCGATATTTGTAGTGAAATATGCAGCTACGAGAACGGCTCCGTTGTTCGTTAATTATTGCGCAATGACTTGGAAACATCAACTATATGTTTTACTTTTCTGCTTTTTTGTCCTTTGCCAGTTTTGTGGTGAGCAACGGCGAGCGCTCGCAGGCGGCCAGCGTGCACGTGTCCGTCCAGGCGTCGGACCGCGTCCCGCCCACCCTGGAGGCGAACGCCGGCGTGCGCGTGCGCGACGGCGGCGAGGCCGTCATCGGCGCCGAGCGCCTGCGGCTCGCCGACGCCCGCGCGCCCGCCGGCGAGCTGGCCTTCGCGCTGATCCGCCCGCCGCGACGCGGACGCCTGCTGCTGCGCGGCGTCCCGCTGGGCCCGCCCCCGGCCGGCTTCACCCAGGCCGACGTGGACGGGCGCCACCTGGCGTACCGGCACGAGGTCGCCGCCGCCGGCCGGCCGCTCAACGACAGCTTCCTCTTCCTGCCCGGCGACGGACGCAACCGCGGATACTTGAGATTCGGGCGGCTCAGGACCGAGCCGGACGTCTTTCACGTGCACGTGAGACTCCTCCCACCCGTCGCTTTTGGAAATCGATTCCTTTCAAAATGAAAGTCACTTGCTTGACTTTTACTTTGTTTTCAGGGTGCTTCTGTTAGTTTGTACAAGTTTGACTTCTTTAACGTCTTCTTCCTGTTCCTGTTTGTACGCTAAAAGGTGGAGCAGGTGGACCGCTCGCCTCCGTTCGTGACGACGTTGTCGCGGCCCAGCGATGTGATCGTCCTGCGCGACGGTCGCCGGGCGCTCTCCATCACGTCCAAGCATCTGCGGGCCGCCGACGATCACAGTCTGCCCGATCAGATCCAGTTCGCCGTCGTCACGCCGCCGCGCTTCGGACACCTGGAGAACATCCATACCGGTAAAGATGGCCGCCGCGCTCGCGACGCTTGTTGCTAGCTAGCGAGGTTTGGAGTTACTTTTGATTTCCTTTAGTTTTGATTTGTTTTTATTACGCTTGCTTTCTTCAAAAATGTTTGACTTTGAGTTGAGTCCAATCTTTTTGCTGATGAGCAACTTGATATGATTTGACTTGCTTGCGTCCAGGAGCGTACGTCCGAGGGCGTTTCACGCAGCGAGACGTGGAGCGCCGCTCGCTGGTGTTGGTGGTGCCCGCCGACGTGGACGTGACCGGGGACAGCTTCCTGTTCCGGCTCAGCGACCCGGCGGGGAACGTCGGCGCGCCGCAAACGTACCGTTAGCGCGCCGCCTTTCAGTGCTAACGGCTACGCTAGCTGCCACAAGTTTGTTCTTGATGATGTCACCAAGGCCCAGAATTTCAAAACGTTTCATCTGAATCACGATGTTGTTGACTCGAGTCAAATTGTTCACATATCAAATTGCGTTGATGGGCATTTAAAAAAAAAAAAAAAAAAAAAATGACAATAACTGAAATCACGATTATTCAAACGATTAGGTGCAAGCATTTAAAAATATTAAGACCAATTAAAAAAAGATAGAATCACTATAATTATTTAAGTTCCTTTTGGACCAAACAAAATTTATAAATATATATATTCATAGTAATCATTTTTTATTTTGGGGGGGGGTACAAAGCAAGAAAATGTTCAAATATTTAAAAAAACAAAAAAACTAAAATATATTAAGAGAAATAAAATTCTTTGAAACACCATCATTAAGTTTCTTTTAGATGAAACAATACTCTTTTCAAATACATTTTTTATAATGTATTTTTCTTTTTAAAAAGGATTCTGTTGATTTTGTAATTGTGGCGTGTAATAATTGAAATTGTAATTGAATTCCGATGAAATGCACAGCCCAAGTTTGGATCATCCGGAACAATCGTGATTATCGTTCCGTTGCAGTCTGGATCTGTCCTGGTCCCGAATCGAATTGTCGGCCAGCTGCTTCCGGACCTGCGAGACGGCGGGAAGGCTTCAGGTCCTGATCCAGCGACGCGGGAAGAGCGCCGACCCGGCGTACGTCGCCATCCAGGTATGAGCTGCACCGCAGGCCACCAAAACAAACAAACAAACAAACAGTCGCAGGGAGCATTTAGGATTTGGCATGAATGCTTTCAGGTCCAGGATGGGACTGCCAAAGTGGGTCAGGACTTCACACACAGCACAGCCGGACTGATCCAGTTTGATCCAGGTGAGAGCAGGACACGGAAACATTCTTAACATGAGTGAGCCGTCGCAGGTTGCAGCCCTCATTTCTGGCCTGGGGGGCGAGTCGTGTCTGTTTTGACACTTTTCACTTTTCTTTCTGTTGGAAAAGGAAACACGCTTTTGTTGGGGTGATTGATTGATTGATTGTGATTGATCGCTATAGTGATCCGTCGGTAACCCGTCAGCGCCGGGTGCTTTTCCTTTTTCTCGCAGGAGTCAACAGGAAGACGTGGAGCATCTACCTGCACGCCGACGGCCTGGAGGAGAACGACGAGGACTTCACGGTGACTCTGAAGAACCCCAAGAACGCCATCTTGGGACAGACCACCTCCGCCAAGGTGGAGATCATCGACCCCAGAGGAGGTGACGTCATAACCGCGTCTTCCTCAGATAATCAAACGTTGATCCTCAATGTAGGAGTAGTCACTATCGAATATTTTTACAATCCATTCATCTATCGATTATTTCATTGACTAATTGGACTAATTTTGATTTTGCATTAAAGTTTTTATGTTGATTAATGTCATAATAATTGATTATTTGCTGATTAATCTTTTAATTTTGAAAGCTCTCCCCCAATGTCAACGTGTTGACGCATGTTCCTATTCCTGCTCGTCTTGCGTTGAGGACAAAACATGCCGTTTGTTGTTCCCTTTGTTGTTCCCATGACCACAAGGTTTTGTTTCCAGTGAGGATCAACGTGTTCCGGGTCCACGAAAAACATTTTTCCATATTCATGTTCAACCTCTTCCCATCAGGACGTTGCGATTTGAGCGTGGAGAAAGCCGCCGAGGCCCCTCCTCCTACTCCTCCCCTCGCCACGCCCACCCCAGAAGTTGCCACGCCCACTCCGGCAGGAGAAGACCACACCGTCCTGGATGTAGAGGCGGAGCTTGTATGGGAGAGCACCCACCCTCCCCGAGGCGACGTTCCGAACCGCCGCCCCTTCGCCGACCACGACGACCAGGGAGAAGAACCGCAAGACCAACCGCATCCCGGACTCGCGCAGCAGGAAGGCGCCCGCAGTTCTGGACTCAAGGTAAGCGGAGCTGCATTGGGAATGATTCCCACTCGCAAGCAAGGATTTTTAGGAACTATATAAAATGTACGTGTAGATCTTTAGGCAGTCGGGAATGAATGAATGATTGAATCAAACGTCTTCCGTGTGCTCAGGTGACGTCAGTGGCAGAAAAGATGGACCAGAAAGTCTGGACGGTAAGATTGAACGCAGAATCCAGTCCTAGGTTAGCGCAAGCAGGAACAAGAACAAGATTCAGCCACGAAACAAACATCGCAACCGGAATCAAAACGAAAACCAGAATAAAAACAGTAACCATGAAAAGATCCAGAAACAGAAAAGAACAAGAATCAGAACCAGAATCAAATTCACAACTAAATTCGAAAACAGTAATCAGAAGTAGAACATGAATCATAAAACAAAACAAGTTAGAGAACACAGACGCACAAAAATGAGATCCAGAATCAAAATGAAAATCAGAATCTAAACAAAAACCAGAATGGAACCAGATTTAGAACCAGAATAAAAAAAAGAGCAACCATGACTAGATCCAGAAACAGAAAAGGACAAGGATCAGAACCAGAATCAAAACCAGGACAAGAATCGGAATGAGGAGAAGATTCCGAACCACAACCTGACCGTTGGTCCTCCATCAGTTCCACAGTCTGACTTCTCTGCGCTTGGAGGAGGAGGAGGAGGTGGAAGTCGCACCCCCGGCAGCAGGTGGCGCCACCGAGGATCAGCGCCCAGGAAGCGCCCCTCACGTGCATCGCGCAGGAAGCAGGAAGAAAGAGGCGGAGTCACGCCAGCGCAAAGTACGACTGACCGCGAAGGTTTTCATTGATTTGCCTTCAATGCAACAGTTCACAGGAAAATACATGCTAGCTAGCTAGCTAGCTAGCATGTCTTGTTTTGGAAAATGGTCAACTTGCTCGCTTGCAAATCGAACAATTCATGGCAAAAAAAATAAATACTTGTTTTTCCACAATGTGTTCACCCCACAATTATACTTTTACACAAATTGACAACTTAATTCATTCATTCATTCATTTATTTTATTTATTTATTTTTTCATTTTTTCCCAGAATTGTTAATTCTGCAGTTTTACCATTTTTTTTCCCACCCCACAATTATGACACTTTTCCACAAATTGACAACTTTTCGAGTTGAAATTAAATATATACAAGCCAAGGTGCATCTTTTTTTCTAATATTCGGGTACTACAAGCAAACTTTTTCTTCAAAATATTCTACTGAATTTCAGAATTCTTTTGCTCCATAAATGTTTTTATTACTTTTTGTTGAGGATATGCAAGTTTATTGTGTTTCTCTTCTATTTTTTTGATTCAGTAATATACACTTTCTTTCCCTCAACAAAATAAACTCATTTCCTTTCAAAATGTACTTTTTCCAGAAAATATTTCTTTAAACAAAAATGTTTTCTCGAAAAAAGGATACACTTCTTTGTACAAAAGAAACTTTTTCTTCAAAAAATTTTTTTTTTTGACAGAAAATAAGACCTCTTTGAGGAAACAGTTTTCTTGGAAATGCACAATTTTTTTTCCTAGAAAGCTGACAAAACTTTCCAGAAAATATCAACATGTTCTGGAAAGTTTTCTAGAAAAATTTATGTTTTTAGTGGAGTTTCAAAACTATTGTTTTCCCAAAAAAACAACTTTTTCTCTAGAATATATAACATACTACTTTTTTTTTCTACAAAATAAACATCTCCCTCAAATTATTCGTTTTCCAGAATTTTCCCCCCCCCCCTAGGAAAAGTCTGCCTAAATGCTTATTTTTACAACATTCGCAAGTTTTCCCAAACAAATGAAATCACTTTTTTTTTTTAAGACTGTATCTTTCTTTTTTTTCTTAGAAAATTTATTTTGCTACAAGTCTTTTTATTCCAGCTACTTTCCCCCTCAAAATAGTCCAGGAAATGTGATGTTTTTGTTTAGTTTTTTCTTTTCTGGAAAACAGATCCTGATGTTTGATTGTTTGTTTGTTTTTCCTTGAAACAATTACATTTTTTTTTATTTTATTTTTTTGAGAAATGTTGGTTAGACGCTTTGCTGAAGAGAATGACCTCCTTTCCCCCTCAAAATCCCACAAAAAAAAACCGAATTCTTTGTAGAAAAAGTGACAAAGAAGGTTCAGGTTCAGTTTTCCTCGCGTTTGCGCACGCTACCTACCGTAGTCTGTTTGTGTTTTGTGTTGTGCGTTGTGCAGACGGGGCGGTCGCTGAGCGGCCACTGCGAAGAGGGCTGGACTCACCACAGGGGGCGCTGTTACCTGGCCAGCTCCTCCGTCAGCAGCTGGGCGAGCGCCGAGCGCGCCTGCTCCTTCCTGTGAGTCCGACGGCCCAAAACCAAAGTCGGCGAGCGGAATGTCGACGCTTGCCGATTTGATTGACAGGTCCGACGGCGGCCTGCCGAGCGTCCGGTCCAGACGAGAGCTGGCCTGGCTCTGGAGATTCGCCGGCAAGAAACCCTTTTGGATGGCGCCGGCCCACGTGCTGCCAACGGCGCAACAAGGTAACAACAAACACAAAATACGGTACCAAAAAAAATCAATAAATACACTTTTGCAAACCGAAAGTGTGAAAGATTTATGCCACCGCTTTGATTCAAACTTGCGCCAGTGGCCTTTCTGTGGCTCTTTACTTTTTATTTTTCTATTATTATCATTTTAATTCATAATAATAATAATAATATATGTATAAATAATCATTTTTTTTATTTATTGTTATTTATTTATTTTCTTTATTCGGGCCCAGCAGACTCTTTTCGAAGCGGCAAAATTCATCTCTTTTTTTTTTTTTTTTATTAAATTAAATTGTTGGTATTTATTTTTATTTTTTTACATATATGAGCATAAATCAAAGAAAATGACATTGAAACCATTGCAACTGGTGTTTGCAAGTCGGATTTTAAACTAACGTTTTGGTTTTTTAAGCTAAGTTGTCTGTCGTCCGTCTGTCCGTTTGCGTCAGGCCGTCCAGGGGCGTGGCCGTCTTCACCGTCTTCGTCGTCCTGGTGGGCGCCGGCGTGTTTGCTGGCGGAGAGCGCCTCCCGCTGGACGAGCGGCAGCTGCGACGCGCACACGCAGCACGCCTTCATCTGCCAGGCGTCGCCTCGCGCTCGCTAGCGTGCTAAAAGGTCAAAAGGTCACCCCGCCCTCTGATGAAGATGATGATGTCACTTGATGACCTTTTGGGGAGCTCATCAAGTTGTTTGGGACGACGACGACGACACCAGAACGCCAGCCCGCATCTTGTCCATCCATATTTGGCAAGTATTTTTGTGGCACGCCTCACCAAAAGGCAGACTCCGCCCACAACAATTTCACAAGACATGTGACGAGCTGCCCATGTGCGCATATTTTTATTCCAACGCTTGCCTGCAGATTGAATTGCTGATTGTGAGGATTTTGTCACTAGAGGGCGCTAGCGCTCCGAAGACGAAAGTGGAAAGCGCAGCATGAAATATTCCAACACGCGTCCATTTTCTGAAGCGCTTATGCCTCACAAGAGTCACGGGGATGCTGGAGCCTCTTCCCAGCTGGCAAATATTACAATATAACGCTTCCAAAAAAATGTACCGCCATATTGCTTTTGACATGAGCAAGTGTAAAACGTATACGCATTGAGTAAATGCATTCTTTGACCAAAATCTTTCTTCATTCTTTTATGATACAATTTTGGTCGCCGGCGTGTTTTCTTACGGACTTTGGTTTAAAATACACATTTGCGTTTGCAAAATAAACAAATGCTACACAAAAATATATTTGAACATGAAGACGGGGAGAAAGTACGGAGTAGTGTTCATTTTGATCCACCATTTTGAAATTTAGTCTGTTTGAGTTCAGTTTCAATCACGCTTGTTAGTTTTTATGATAGTTAGTCAACCTCATTACATTTTTATTTACGCCATTTTTAGTCAACTTTAAATTGAGCATTTTTGTCTTTATTTTAGTCCAAGAAGACAAAAGTTTATTCGTCTATTTTTAGCCAACAAAAAGTGTTTTAGTCAAGACGATTATATTGAACCTTTTCATATGTAAAACTATTTGACATCAAATGTTCTCTCATCTTTTTGATGCAAAACAATTTTACACACGACAGTGGCCACTATGGCTCCATGCGTCGAGCTAGCAAGTTAGCTCGCATTAGTTAGCATTCGCATTAGCATTCTTGTTGGAACATTTTAGCCGTTGGATTCATGTGACGTTATAATTGACTTTTTTTGTTCAACCTTTCACTGTGAATCCACTTCCTGTCTGTCGCATGTGTTTGTGCCACGTGTCACATGACAGACAGTCACAGACAAAATCATATCATTTTCGTCTCATTTTTCATGAACTAAAATATTTGAGTCCACTTTTTATGAAGTCTCGTCTTCATTAATCGATGAAAACGCAGACTGATTTTCGTCCCACTTATTGATTATTAATGAGGGTTTTAGTCCGCTGAAAAATATGTGTTGACAAAATGATTTTTGTTTGTTTTTTGTTGACGAAATGAACACTAGTAGGGAGGCCATGCTCATTGCCAAGCTAGCAAAATGCACAAATTGAGCCAAAATGGGCACCGACGTTCCCGTAAATGATCAACCTTGAAACACACAAGGGAGGAGTCCACATTGTTGTCGACTTCTCTTCCTGTATGCTAATGAGGACTCGCCAACAATTCAATCAATACGGAGAATGAAACTGCAAAAAAAAAAGTACCAGGTCAAGTCAACATCGTTTCAACGTCGCCTTCGCCGGCCGTCATGTGACTTTTGATGAAACGATATAGCAGCTTTTGTTCGTTTTTTTTCACTGAAGTTTTCCCTCTGGCTGCTCAGACTCAATGAGACGATTAGAAATAGCACGACAGACCCAAATAGACGATTCAGATGACTTAACCGCAACCTCAAGACACTTGGAACACGCTCCCAGCACACACGCTCAAAAGAACTCTTGACTTTTGAAACTAACACGAGAAACGACAACAAGTCAACAGCACACAGTAACAAAAAAACAAAACAAAACATGCTAACAAGCAGCGAAATATAGCATTCAGGCTAGCAAACGCACAAGCTAATTGTCAGGCGAGCTATCGAATTTAAATAATAAGATTATTCAATGTGTAAGATTGTAATGAACAAAATGGGGGTGCATACTTGAGAAGTAGTCAGCCAGCTACATTTCTTTGTTTTGTTTTGTGCTTTTATTTTGACCTTCTTTTTTGTGTGTCAGGCGACACCAACCGCAAACTCAACAACAATCGATGGTAACAGATAGTCACGGTTTGATAGAAATTGTGATCGCTGAAAAATGTGTTCGGTCAAGTCGCTGAAAACAAACACATTAGCGTTGCGTTAGCCACAACAACCAGCATTGTTCATGGTGTTGCTGAACCAAAGCTAGCCATAGCAGCCAACATGCTAACAACCGTGTGGTGTTACCCAACATGCTAATAAATGTTAACAAAAACAACGCATCTTCTAACATGCTAACAACCGCGTGGCGTTAGCCAACATGCTAATAAACGTGAACAAAAACAACGCATCTGCTAAACAGGCTAACAACTGAGCAGCCTAAAAACCAACATGCTAATAAATGTCAACAAAAGCAACACATAGTAACAAGTTTTTGTCTTTGTTTGAATTTCAATCGAGTTATGTTGAAATACGTCAAATGTCGTTGAGCATATTCTCGTCTAATCTTGTCTACTTGAGTCAAATATGGTGTCGTCGAAACTAGCTAAGCGTAACCACCATAATCCAGTTTTATTACATTCTATACTAGTAGTGAAATGTAACCGAGACTTGAGCAATGGCCTCTTTTTCTCGTTGCACATTGTCGTCTGCGCTCGTATATTCTAGTCCAGTCTAGTCTAAACGCACAATCGAATCCAATCGAGTACAGTTGATTCGTTTCCAGTAGAAAGTAGTTTCATCTCGATTAGTTGAACTCAATCACGTCTAGTCTAACCGCTCTCATCTATTCGATTGAAGTACGATGTCATAATTTGTCTCGACTAATTCAATCCAGTCATTTCTTGTTGAGTCTAGCAGAACCATTTCGAACGGTATTCTGGTATCATGTGATCTAGACTGGACCAGTTGAACTGGTCTAGTCCAGCGGATGGTTTTGCAGTCAGAAAGAAGAAGAAGTTTTGATGTTGATGATGCAGTACGTCTGGGTCTGGGTCTGGGTCTGGGTCTGGGTCTGGGTCTGGGTCTGGGTCTGTCGGGGTCCCGTCGCGGGCGTTCACCGGAGCCCGGCGGCCAACTTCTCCATGGCGGCCTTGCGCTGCTCGGCCTTCTGCTGCGAGCGTCGCAGGACGTTGCGCAGTTCCTGGAGGTGGTCCAGGGTTCCCTCCAGCTCGCCCTTCACCGTCTTCATTTGACTCTCCAGCATCTGCGTGTGGTGCAGCGAATTGCGACGCTGGCGCCGGCTCGAGCGCACCTTCTCCTCCAGGTCCTCCACTGCACGCACGCACAAGAACACAAACGTATAATTCACACCTGAACCTCCGCCAAGGTTCCGCATTGACATTTGTGCGTGACCTCCACCAGGGCGCTGATAATCCGTTCATGTTGTCACACGCTCTTTGTGACTTTCCACCACAAAGTCACGTGCTACCTCTAGCAGGGAAATGACTCTTTGTTTGTTTGTTGGACAGGTTAATTCCACCATTGCTCATTTGTTTGCACGACAACACTCCATTGACGTGAGCGCCACCAACTGGCTACTTTTTGTAATAACTACCATTCCTTTATGCGACCACTTCATGTCAGAAGCTGTATCAAAGCCTTTTGTATGCACTGGCATAAAAAAAACGGATAAATACGTTTTTGGTAGTGCAGGACAAAGTATTAAAAACGTATTTATACGTTATTGGGTTTGAATGAGCTAAAGTATTTTTAGGTTTCTGTGTTATGTTTTTTTTGTTTTTGTGCTCACTGCAGTCATACATTACCTCCACCAGTGGAGATTCTATTTGTTACTTATACGTCACCTCAGCTTTACTTGGAAAACACAAAGTGTAAACAGATGGACAACATTTCAGACGTTAGCATGTTAGCTAGCATGCTAGCCGCAGTTTTCACACGCTCGTCAGTAAAAGTCCATTTGTAATCATTTGTCAGTATTCGCAAGCTACATCTCATTAGCGTCTCTGAAAATGGGCAGTCTTAGTGGCAGGCTCCGCCCCCGCCGGGAAATCGTTGCTGAGGGCGTCGGGGCTACATAACAACACCATCCAAACTGCATTCATGCGTTACCTCCACCAAGAACATGACAATTTGTTAGTTTGTTTGTTTTAAGCAGCAACAATTCAACAATGCATTCAATTCAATCATGTGTTACCTCCACCAAGGACCAATACGGGAACGCATCTTTTTGTTCCTTCCTACAACAACACTTGGGGACATTCCTTTCGTTTGTTACCTCCACCAAGGACCAATACGGGAACGCATCTTTTTGTTCCTTCCTACAACAACACTTGGGGACATTCCTTTCGTTTGTTACCTCCACCAATGAAAGGCCTGTTTGTTTTCACAGCATCCCTCCCTGACATTCCATCCAGGTGTTCCCTCGTTCCCAATTTGCAGATCCAGATGTCAGTTGAGCCTTGGCGGAGGTCTCAAAGTAAGCGCAGCGCGAGAGAGGGAAACGCACCCATGTTTTCCTGGACCTTGTCGGGCTCGCTGCGCTTGTCCATCAGGTCTTTGGTCTGCTGCATGAGCTTCTCCATCTTGAGCAGCTGCGCCGCTTTGCTGTCGCTGTCCCGACGGATCTTCACCAGCTCTCGTTCTCTTGGGCTCAGCTCGTCCATTGCCGACGATCCCGACACGAGCGACCGAACCGAACCGACCGACCGGGTCCCCGCCAAGGCCGCTTGGGTGTGTGTGTGTGTGTGTTGCAGTTTGCGCTTTCATATGCATGACTCCCCCCCCCCCATGTGTCCCGAGGTGTTGGGAAGACAGACGGCGCTCAGTTTTGTGCTCCGTCACGGGGTCCGTTGAGGGCAGGCGGGCGTTGGGCCTCGCAGGGGACCCAGCGGAAGAAAAAAAAAACAAACATCTGATGACATCGTTGCGAACTGCAACAGGAACTTTTCTGTCTAGTTGGAAATAACAAACGTTCAGTCTGGGTTGAAAATGCAAGTTCATAAAAAAGAGAAACTTGACTCATTGAACAATTTAGCAGTAAAAAGTTCGTATTTGGTCCAGAAGGAATTTGATAGCTTCATTATGTTTCATGTACAATTCATACCTTCAAAAAGTCATTTTCTACTTGCTGTCGACTGATGATGAAGTCGATAATGACCAATCATGACTCAGTTTACTGACCAAACTCAGAAAACAGGTGAGCCAATAGCCAACAAACTTCAATCTACAAATGAATGTTCCTTATTGTAACTTGAGGTTCCCTTAGGGCTCCTGTTTTTGATAAATATTCCTTATCATTCCCAAAAGTTCCTCATTGTGACCAATAAATCCGAAATGTTCGCAAATCTTTTTTTTTTTTGGAGACAAATTTACAGAATCAACACGGCAACTCAACTTGAACTGAATACAGTCAACGACGCACACGCATGCGCACATTCGCGCGCGCATGCGCACTTGATGGTCATGTGGTTCATTTTCCCACCGCGAGTATTTCTTTGGCCCATTTGACGAGTAAACACATGCAACATATACGCATGCGCGTCAATCAAGTGTTTTACGTTTTATTATCTCAACCCAAATCGAAATGTAGGTCAAACATTACACGCTGATACACAAGCGGCATCAATATGACGCGTTCTGTTGTTATTAATAGAAATTTGCTCTGAGTTACTTCGAAAGCCTTCGCAGAAATATGTGCAATACTGATTAACAATAATTAGAGTTTCATTATGCTTTCATTGTTATAATTATTATCATCATTCTTTTATTTCCCCCCCTTTTTCTTTTGTTGTTGAAAACGGTGATATGTGCAGTTCACGAGTGCTCCACATGGGAGCGCTGTTACTCGCTGTTTTCACATCGGCAGCTCGCTTTTGGTCACGTGATTAGGTACACCTGCATGGCGTGATCACGAAGAAAATATGGATTATTGTTGCGTTCAATGAATTTTGATTGACAGTAATGTTACACACGCGTCACCATGCACGCCCCCGCTCCTCGGCCACGCGCACGCACACACGCACGACGCCGGTATGAGTCATTCGCGCGAAAAGCGCGCACCTGCTGTGACGTGGGCGCGCGACTTGGCCGCGCGTGCTTTTGCCCACTTTGCGTCCGCCCGCGCGCGCGCGCGCCGCTTCAGCGTGCACGCGCGCGTCACAGCTGCGCGCGAGCGCGACCATTTCTCATATCTGCCGCTTCCGTCGGACGCCTTGTTTTTTTTCCCGCGCTTTTCGACGTCGCCGCTTGCCCCGCGCGCACTTGCGTTGTTGTTGCTGCTGTTGCGTTCAAGGGTACGGGAAATCAGACGGACCGACGGACGGACGGACAAAAGCCTCCTCGCACACGCGCGCGAGCCCCACACCCGCCCAGCAGAGGTAAGCAAACGTGCACGCGCAGATGCGAGGCTGATAAGCGTCATCGTCGTCTTCCTCATGTGACAATTTACATGCGTTGCATGTTGCTGTCGTCATGTGAGGTGATGATGTCATCGGCGTTCGTTTGAGCAGCTTTTGGAGGAGCCTCAGCAGGTGTTCAGTTGCCATGGAGACGCCATCAGCCGGCCACACACACACACACAATCCAATCAAAGCAAAACACAAATTGACACGCAATAACATACACAATACAAAATAACATACGCATATACACAATAAACACAAGCAGGGCTGGACTGGCCATCTGGCAGACAGGACAGATGCCCGGTGGGCTGACCTCTTTTTGGGGTCCATGCAGAGCTTTTGAATGATGATGAAATCATTCCGAATAGATAACAAACTGAAACGTCACCAATAAACACGTCAGCAGTCGAGCGAGCTAGCTGAGCAAACGCAAATAAGCCGCAAGCTCACTCAGCAAACGAGTCGCCATTTAGCCGCTAACTTGAAAGCGCAAACACCCAAAGTAGCCTGTTAGTCAAGTCCAAGTCCGGAAAGGAAAAAGGCTGCCACAGTTCCGTTTGTCTTTCGCCACAGCTTGCTGGTCAACGAGACGTTGTTTAAGTTTAGACTGGTTCAAAACCGGCCCTGACCTGTTCTCAACCACCGGAAGGAAGTATGACGTCATAGGAAGTCCATATTTGGGTATGGGGGGGTGGGGCTTAGACCTGAAGTTCGGGGACGGGACAGGAAGTGACATCACACCTGTCAAAATGATTTGAGGAGAAGTGAATGATTTATCTCCCTGTCGACGGCTGAACTGCGGCCGAAGCAGGCTTTTGGCTTTCCGGACTCGGATTTTGACACGCGCTAACGCCGACGAATCCAAGCTGCCGTTTTGCGTTCAGATGGCGAAAGCGGACCAGCGCTACGGCCAGCGGGACGGCTCGGACCAGAACTTCGACTACATGTTCAAGCTGCTGATCATCGGCAACAGCAGCGTGGGCAAAACCTCCTTCTTGTTCCGATACGCCGACGACTCCTTCAGCAACTCCTTCGTCAGCACCGTCGGCATCGACTTCAAGGTCAAGACCGTCTACCGCAACGACAAGAGGATCAAGTTGCAGATTTGGGTACGCGTCCATAATTCATATGCACGACACCTCTTATGCTGGCAGCTAATCGCTAATGTTGCTAAGCTTGTAACGCTAACAACATGTTACATTGCTACAATGCTAACTTTGTTGACGTTGATAACGTTGGGAAATGTTGCTAACGTCATGTGATCATGTAAAATGTGAGGATTCGCTGCTAGTTAACGGAACACTCTTGGAGACAGATTTCTTCTGGAAGCACTGATCTATATATATGACTGGATAGCCAATAGGCCAAGATTTTGAGGTCAGGAGGCTCCTCCCAAGTCATTGCTTTATTCTTCTTTGGGGCCATGATGTTAAAAAAAATAAAAAAATAAAAAGAGCGAGAGGGCGAAAAAGCCAACGATACTCCCACATGTGCACAAAAGCGCTAGCACTAGCTCAGGGATAAGTAGTGGATGAGGGGAAAACACTGCGGCCAAAATGGCGGACGAGGAGCCAAAATGGCGGACCAGGCCGTAACCGTTGTAAAGTTGAAGCGCCTTAAGTCAAGTGCGCCTTAAATTGACAACTTCCTGTAGTTTGTAGTCTTCTCGCGAGGTGGGAGTAACAAGATGGCCGCCCTGTGACTTCAACGGCTTGCGTTGGCTCGTAAGCGCTATCGGCTATCCAGTCATATATACAAGTCACACACACACACACACAGCTACCATGACAACACTTCCTGAACAGTCGTCAGCTGACCGACACTAACCAATCAGGAGCTAGCAACACATCAATTTAGCGATTTGTATAAAAGAATTCCGAAATATGTCCATGTATTAAATAATAATTTTAGAAACATAAATGTATAAGTAAACATATTTTGGCAAATGAACTTCCATTTGACTCCTTCCAGTAACATTTGTCATTTTGGTAACATTGGCTAGCCTCATAATGTTCGTAAAATTGATAACGTTGGCAAAGTTGCAAACGTTATAATGGTAAAAAAAAATTGTAACGTGGCGCACGCGCTCATCCCAAGTTTTGTCATGGTTATATTGTGTATTTATTGATTTGTACATTTTGTTGGCGAAGCTGCCTGTCGCCTTTGTTGTCTGTCCGAAAGAAGACTACGCGTCCCATGATGCATTGCGGGAAGTCGCAGCTTTGAGCACGTCGCTGCAGCTCATTGATTCACTCGTGCGGAATCAAATGTCGCGTTGAGGGAGACGAAGGCAGCTTCCCGAGTGTGGACTCTGCTGATCACGCGTTTGAAGACGTGCTCGTGTTCGTGTTCGTGCTCGTGCTCGTGCTCGTGCTCGTGCTCGTGCTTGTGCTCGTGCTCGTGCAGGACACGGCGGGCCAGGAGCGCTACCGCACCATCACCACGGCGTACTACCGAGGGGCGATGGGCTTCATCCTCATGTATGACATCACCAACGAGGAGTCCTTCAACGCCGTGCAGGACTGGTACGTATGCACGTGATAAACACGCCTTAAACCTTCAATTCAACTCAAATGGAACAAAAAAGGAAGACAAAATTTCTCAGAAGAAATAAATATGAAGAGAATTAAAAAATAATAAAGAACAAAAATTTATATAAAAAAATAAAGAATTACAAAAAAAACTCCACTCAAATGCAACATAAAAAAATTAATTGTCAAAAGAAATGAAAATGAAGAGAATTTCCAAAACATAAGTCCAAACCAAAAGGAATTAAAAAGTCCAAAAACCACACGTGTCATTTGTGTCGTGGACGGCCGTCGGACGGGCACATCCGTCGCATCCGTCGCGTCGCGTCGCATCCGTCGCGTCTCGCTGATTGTCCGTCTTTGTTTTGCTTTCAAGGGCCACGCAGATCAAGACGTACTCGTGGGACAACGCGCAGGTCATCATGGTGGGCAACAAGTGCGACATGGACGACGAGCGAGTGGTCGCGCCCGAGAAAGGAAAACATCTGGCCGACCAACTCGGTGAGCAACTTCAAAAACAAAACAAACAAACACAACAAAAAAGGAGTCGCAAGAGCAGTTTTGTTTGGCCCGGGGGCCACGGAATGTTAGGCGGGGCCCGCCCGGGAGCAAGTTTTTTCCTTGTAACATTCTTTGTTGAAATGTTTTCTTAAATCATAACAAAATGTCAAACAAACGTTCCATAGAACGGCTTCTATTTTACCCAATAATTGCTTCATTAATTCTAGAACAATTAATTACAACAAATGAAATATTTTTACTTGAATAAAGATTTTAATTTGTTGGATTTATTGAACCAATTATTTTCCTGAAACTAGTGAATCGAAAATGCTTATTTATTAGTCAATTATGTATTCATTTGGATTCCATTTATTCATCCATTTATCACATTCAATAATTGCTTAATTGATTTCTTTGAAATGATTATTTTTTTTGTAAAATCAACAATTTTAAACAAATATTAAAAATGTTTGTTTAATTCGGGATGAGTGATTTGGAAAATGGATAATAATTCATTTGATGATTCCATTTTGATCAAAATAATAAACCTTTTTTTTTCCCAATAAATAACTCATTGAAAGCTTTTATTTTCTATGAAAAATGAATGAAGTGCTTTTGGCTTTTTTTTCTTTCTTTTTTTTGCTGTTTGCTATTGAAATGTTGTTTATCAAGTGGGAAGAAGAAAGTCTGCCATGCAAATGAGCAGCAGAAGAAACCCCGCCCTGTTTTTGGAAGCAAGTTCACCCTGTTTTGAAAGGCCCGCCCACTCAGTAGCGCCCCCTTGAGGAAATTGCTTGTTTCCCACCGCAGACGGAAAATTTCGCTAGCGATCCGATACCAAGTAAATATAAGCCCAGTATCGCCGAAACGACAAATACAAAAAAATAACTCAAAATGCTGCCTTCATCACTTCTTTTTCAACATAAATAAACAAGATGTTATCATGCAACAACAAATATAAAGCATAAAACAACACATCCAAAAACAAACATTTTTTTGGAAGCATGTGTTGATGCAATCTACTCCAAAGATGAGAAACGACGTTACGTGACGGCACACGATGCTCGTTGCCTGTTTGACCAAACCGCAGCGGTGCATAAAACTGAAACTAATTTACAAGATGGATATTATTGTACCGGTATCAAAATGATATTATAGTGCAGTAGCGGCCCGATATCGATACCGTCACTATAATATTGACTGGTATCGATATGGGGCCGAAACAGAAACTGTAATATCGACCCGATATAGGGTATCGATTGGATACCGGCACTACAATATGGATATTTGTAGCGATCCGCCCACCGACCAGCTTCCGACTCCCACCGCGGTCTGTGTTTGTGCTTCAGGTTTCGAGTACTACGAGGCGAGCGCCAAGGAGAACGTGAACGTGCGTCAGGTGTTCGAGCGGCTGGTGGACATCATCTGCGTCAAGATGTCGGAGCGCGTGGACGTGGAGGCCACGCCGGCGGCGGCGGCGGCGGCGGCGGCGGCGGCCGGGACCAAGACGGCCAGACTCGGCGACAAAGCGGCCGGCCAGCTCCCGCAAAAGTGCTGTTGATAGGCCCCTCCCCCCGTGACAACGTCACGTTCCGCCTCTCAGCTGTCAATCATGCCGGGCCCGCCTTTCCCAAAAGCACAAAAACAAAACAAAAAAGTATCCCGTCAACAAAACCCCGTTTGCGTTCCGTCAGGACGACCAAAACGGCCAAATTAAAAAATTAAATATAAATGGATTGATTTATTTATGTCGATGTCTATATATTTTCTTCTTTTTATTTCCATGTATATTTATTTTTTGGATATCATTTTTCGAATTACATTTTTTTATATCTGTTTTTATTTTCACTTTTACTCATTCATTTATGTATTTAGCCATTTATTTATTTATTTATTTTCAATGTTCAATTTTGGCCGTTTTGGACCTCCACAGTTCTGGACCCGTCCAGAGGAAAAACAAAAAAAACAAAAAACGTGATGTAGCAAGACCATATGGTATTTTTTTTTCTCATTTTTTTTGGTTCCAGTTTGACCTCACGTCTCCTTTGAGTGTTGCGAACAACTTTGAACGATTAAGAAATGGCGCGTCCATAAAATGAGGCTTAAAAACCAAACCAAAAAAAGTCCATCAAAGCGTACGTTTCGGAAACCGTCAATCAAATCCCACCTGGGAAAATGGACGCTTCTTCATCCAGCGTCTTTCTGTCCGCACGCCAAAATATATTATTGGCTGCAGCGTATCGCGCTGGATCATCGCACAACAACGAGGCGCTCTAAAGCAGCAATGCACCCGGGGTTGCTTTTGCGTCTTTCTTTGTGTGACTTGCGTACTCTTACAAAAAAACAATGAGGCGCTCTAAAGTGGCTATCGTAATGCAAGAGGCCATTTTTGGGGGTGTCAAATGGCGCATTTGTGCCAGATAACTGCAAAATGCAAACTCAAGTACGTCACTGGACGCCATTTTCAAAAAAGCTGCAAAATGCTGAAAAACTCTTTCTTGCTATATCGCAAACAATTAACGGCGCAGAGAAATCAACGGATTCAAGTTCGGCAAGTGGCAACGTAATATGGCCGCCGCTGGCTTCGCTGTCGCTAGTACGTAACGTTGTTAGTCCTTTCCACCGATCTATATATGTGACTGGATAGCCGATCGGGCCAAGACTTTTGAGGTGGCGAGGCGGCCATATTGCTCCTCCCAAGAAACGTTTCTCGTCATCCCATCCGATATATTTAAAGCATCCAAATTGGAGAACATTTGAGACTTTTATGGTGTTTTCAATTTATGAAACATAAACAAGAGGACTTCAATCATTTTACAACTTATCTTAAATACATGTGCAAATTACGTCTCATCTGTACGTATATCGAATCGTTTATACAGTCGTCTGCTCACGAGATCGGAGTAACAAGATGGCCGCCCTGTGACTTCAACGGCTTGCACCAAGCGTTTATCCAGTCATATATACAGGTCAGTGGTCCTTATCCTTTATGAAGTCTGCGATGCTAACACGCTAGTCGGACGACAGGAAGTCGAGTTAGCGCGTTTGTCAGTGCGCGGCCTCCCCCAAGGCACGACGCGTCCACATCTTGCGTAAACAGCCCGAGAATCATTTGAGCGATTTTGTTTCGCGTTTGGCAACAAACGCCATCGCTTGTTTACTTTGGACAACAAGATGCCGGTGGAGGCCAATTTGTAATCGGGAAGTCGAAATTAGAAGGAAGAGAACATTTCCATGAAATTAATGCAATTTCAAGAAAAAAATATCGTCTTTTTTTGTTTTGTTTTTGTTTATGTACTAGTGGTATCAGTGACTACTCAAGATCCTGATATTTGGTGTTGTGAGTGCTTTTTGTGTTTGTGTGCAGTAACTTGGAGCACAAAAGTGTAATATTTCCATATTCTCATCAATCAATGACAAACACAAATGGAAAATGTGTTGTTGTTTTTTGTGTGGAATATTGCGGAGGTCGAAGACGAGAAAAACTGCCAAAATGTCTGTCAAGCAATCACAGCCAACGTTTTTGTGTACCTCAACGTGCATTGATGATATCGTAACTTTGTAAATGATCATTTAGAAGTTAGAAAGCGTGAAATGATTTTTTGGACATTGACAGATTCTATCGAGACTTTTATGTCAACTTGTTTGTTGTCTTTTCACTTCAAGTCCTGCTTGGACGAGAAGAACACACACAAAAAAGTGATTGTACATCAAATATATTGTCAATGTTTGTATTATTATAGATGCAATTTAGTATAATAATAATAATAATAATAATTAAAACAACAACCTTTAATCATGTCTGATTGTCATCATGTGGAAAAAAATGCTGAGTCATCATTTGCGGCACATTTTCAGCGCGTGGCGTTGAAGTGATGATGTCATTGCAGAATTACACCGAATATTAACATTTGTACGGTGGCATTAGGAAAAAAAAAAAGATTTGAAATGTGATTCTTGAGGAACTTCATGTTCAAAACTTCTTTTTTAAAGGGATACCTGACTCATTGAACAATTTTCAGCAGCGAAAAGTGAATTCATAACTTCACTATTTTTTCATGTGCAATTAATATCTTTAGAAAGTCATTTTTTCTACTTGCTGTCGACTGATGATGATGACATCACCCGTGCTGAGGAAGTAGGTAACGGCCAATCATGGCTCACCTGTTTTCTGGCTTTGGTCAGTAAACTGAGCTTATCTATTTATTTATTTTATTTTATATATATTTTTTAATTTTTGTTTACTTTTATTTTTTTATTATTATTTTTTTTGGTATTGAAATTTTGCATTTAACGTTCACAGCATTGTAACAAACACGAGATCAAAATTTCGGAGCCATGAGAGGTCGTCACCGACTTCCTCGGCACAGGTGATGTCATCATCAGTCGACAGCAAGTAGAAAAATGACTTTTTAAAGGTACTAATTGTACATGGAAAATGACGTTACCACATTAATTATAGACAAAATATGAACTTTTGACTGCTGAAAATGGCTCAATGAGTCAAGTATCCCTTTTAATTTTTGAAAATAATATGAATCTGAGTTGTGCGTACCATATTTCATTCAAAAAATAAAATTCCCTTGAATACTATTTTATGTTTTATTCACTCTATTTCCCTTTTGTTTGTTTATTTGTTTGTTTGGGTATTGTTGGTATTTACAATAAAATACATTGATCTAAATCCTTCAATTAAGATGACTTTTTAAAGCCGTTCTATTTTGAATAGTGTAAGTAAATGTTATCGTTTGAGTTACTTTTCAAAAAAAGTTGTTGACGCTTCTCATAAAGGAGAATAAAGACGAATATTAAAGTAGAATTGCGTCATGGTCGTGTCCAATCAAGTTCCGCGTTCTGCGTGACGCCTTTTTGCTGTCAGCCAATCGCGGCCTTTGTCTTGTCCGACCAATGAGGCTCGTCGCTGCGTACTAAGAAGAAGTCGCCGACACTTGCGCTAACTCTGTTCAAGCTGAAACATTCGTCAGTAAGTGGCCGTCAAAGCCATTTTTGTGTATTCGTCCCGTTTCAGCCGTCACCGTGTCGGGTTCCGGAGTGTGTTCCGTGGCTAACGGCCTGCCGGCCTGGTGAACCGCCGAAGCCGGAAGAGGAGTTCGGCTAGCTAGATTAGTGGCTGGATGCTAACACTTGCCGCTACATTTTAAGACGGCTCCTCACGAACACTCACTCTTATTTCATTTACCGCCTCAAGCTTAATATTTATCACATTTAATTGGATTTCCAACCGTCTGTTCGTTTCTTTTGATTCCTTTGATTCCAGTACGAAGATAGAGGTTAGTTTTTTTTTGTGTGTCTTTTGTTTTGGTCCAATCAGATTTCAGGATGTATTTGTTGCCATGATAACCTAATCTGCCAAGATGACTTCGCATCCGTTTTCAAAGTTTCAAAGGGATGTTTGTTTGTTGAACCAGTTACGTTTGACATTCACCCTCACAGGGCCAGAACGCTGGTTCTTAATGAGATCAGCGTTTTTCCCAGCTTCTGATCGGTTGGTCAGAACGAAAACTTAATCGTTCCAGCCAAGTTTGACAAGCAAAACACATCCGGAGGCCGCCGGCCAAATTTTGAATGTAGCCTCACTTTCATAAAATTCTGAATGTCTGACCAATGATGTGCCCATTAATGTTTTGAATAATCAGCATCACTGCGATTGGCTGGCAACCAGTCCAGGGTGTACCCTGCCTACTGTCCAGAGCCTGCTGAGATAGGCTCCAGCGACCCTTGTGAGGGTCAAGAAAATGGATCCATGGATAATCAGCATCAATCTTGAATTTGATTTATGTTAGTGTGTTTTTTTTCATGTTTTTGTCATCAAATTAGATCAATATTGATGATGGTGATAAGGTGCTGTGATTGTGTGTTTGTCTATTTTTGATGGTTTGTTTTGTTGTATAATTGCAATCGGCAGCAGTGCTACTGATCGTAAAATCAGATAAGATCGTCATGGCGACCAAGGTTGCTTTTAGGGGCGGGAACTCCCGCGATACGATACAATATGCGATACAAGGCTCACGATAACGATTATCTCACGATATGACATATTTGAATACCGCGATTATCGATATATTGCTCAGGTAATAAATCCACAATCATCTTTGATAATACTAATCATAATAATCATAATATAAATAAATCAATAATAATAAAATAATGTAAATAAATATGACTAATATAAATACATTTTATATTATATATATATATATATATATATATATATATATATATATATATATAAATAAAATGATAAAAATATATAATATATATAAAAATACAAAAAACTAAGCCCATGAGTCTACTTCACCTGAAGACTTGCAACCATTTCCTCACCACTCTTATGAGGAGCTCCCCCTAGTGGCCCGCCAAGTAATTGCTCAATAATTAACGAACAATGGAGCCGTTCGAGTAGCTGTATATTAAACTACAAATATTGAGATACTTCTATTGATAGTCTATCGGGTGACAAAGTATTACGATAAGGATATTTATCGTCACACTCTTACTATGAACAAGCGTCATGCAAGTTGATGTTGCTGCTGCTGCTGCTTTGTTGTCTGGCCAGCGACGTGGTGGTGGTGATGCCTCAGACCAACAAGTCCGTCAGCGCTGGCAACGCTTCGGCTCAGGCGTGCGCTCCGGACCAGGGCGAGCCGCCGCCGGCGCGGGACGTCGGGACCTCGCAGGACGCCGCCGAGGAGCAGGGAGACCCCGAGATCGTCAAGTCGCCCAGTGACCCCAAGAAATACCGGTGAGGGTCAACTTTTCGTTTGGTACCATTCTGATTGCGTGTCCGCGTCGCCCCCCCCACTGGCACAAGCAAACACTTGCGTTATATTCCGCTGGAACATTAGCATCGCCGCTGTTTGGAATTGCGTGTCTTCGGTGTAGTACCAAATTGTGCCACAGTGTGGCGGCAAGCAAGAAGTTAGCAACATGACAAGTGGCCACCATGATTGGTTGATTGACATTTGACAAAACTTTATCTCTGTTGATGTTTTCCTTGAACATTTTGAGTAGGGATGCACGGTAATATCGGTTGACCAATTTGATGAACGATAACGGCAATATGGTGACACGGCCATATTGAAACTGCCATAATATCGTCGTCGTCATGTCACGATATTAAAGGCAGGACATCTGTTGAAAAAGTCAGGTTGATTTCCATTTGTACAGTTGTAGCACCCTCTGGTGGCTTTTTTTTTAGTGGTTTAATTTTCACAGGGCGTGTTTAAGGCCCTTCCATGTTTCAAATCCACTTTAATGGTCAGATGAAGGGCAACACAATACAGTATTAGTGAATATTTTTTGTTTAGTGACGCTCTGTGAATTAGATTCAGTGTGACAAAAGATTTTGATCATTCACGTCATCCTTGAAAACGTTTGATTTCCTCCGATTCCGTCATCTTTCATTGGAATTCCACCTTCAACCCATTGGCCAGGCAGTGTTGCACTTAGACGTTGCACTGCCCATTGATTAAAAAAAAAAAAAAGTACTTGACGTCATTTAACATTTATGGCGGCATACATCATGATTTTACTCATCGTTATGAAACGTTTGTGGTGGTCAAAGAGTTAAGTGCGAGTGGGAGGGAGCGGTGGTCTATATGGTGGTCTCCATATTTTGGCTTTCAACTTGTCTGGGTCTGGAAATGTTTCTGTTGCTTGACGGCGAAGCGACGCTGCTCGTGCTCGTTTGTTTCAGGTTCATCCAGCTGGCCAACGGCCTCCGAGCGCTGCTCATCTCCGACTTGAGCGCCACCGACGACGGCACGACGGAAGGAGGCGACGCCGAACCGAACCGGGACGACGAAGGCGACGACGAAGAAGACGAGGCGGATTCGGGCGAGGGCTCGGAGGAGGAGGACGAGGACGAGGACGACGAAGAGCAGGACAGCGACTTTGAAGAGCTGGACGAGGACAACGCAGCCAAGAAGAAGAAGAGCAGCGAAAAGCAGGTTTGGCCGATATCAGATGACGACTCGAGATTTCAAAAGCGCTTTTCCGCATTCCGAGGCTCTCAAAGTTCGACGACTCATTCGAGAGGACCCTTGGTCAAATAAACGAGTCGGATTTTATCAGCAAGCCGCATATTCACTAAATATATAATACAGTGTTTGAGGGGGGGAGAAAAAACTACCAGATTAGGGCCCGACTGATTAATCGGCCGACTATTGGCTTTCAAACATCGGCCAAAACTATCGGCCAATTGGGCCAAATGGATGATTATTTTCCCCTTAAAACGTTATTGAAGAAAAGTGAAGTTTCCGACACTGTGAAAGTATCCTGAATGCACCATTTTGCTTGCGTAGCATTAGCAACTAGCAAGTGTGTAGCGTATGTGATTTTGTTGTCCCTCACCGTCCTTTTAAGCCGTTTAATGACACCGTCGTTGGAGTTAACTGTCAAACTAAATACACAACGTTAAGAATGACATCCACTGTATATTTAAATACAAAACATGCTTCGTTTTTAAAACATTAAAGCATGTCATGCTTTATAAAGAAAGTTTGAATTTTTTTTTTCCTTGCTTTGATTACATTTGACTATTTGGTCAAGCTGATGCGGTCCAAAAAGTTGTGCCATGCCCCGATTGAAGTGTGCATGCGTGTGCAGGCCGCAGCCGCCCTGTGCATCAAAGTCGGCAGCTTCAGCGATCCCGACGATCTCCCCGGCCTGGCCCACTTCCTGGAGCACAGTAAGTCCCGATTCTCATCAAACAACAAAACTTCTTCTTGTCATCCAAAAAAACACAATTTCCGTCTCTGGCACTGCTCGCTTGGGTTGCGGTGGTTCTAAATTGGACTTGACGGATCCTGGTCCTGGAGAACCAAGGTTTTCCATGTTTGTGTCCTACAACCCGCAAGATTGAAATGATCAGCAGGTTCTGATCACCATACGGATCTTTAGAATCAGGTGTGTTGGAGGACAGAAACATCGAAAACCTGCAGAAACAAGCGAGTGAAGGCAGAGCGGAAGTCCAATTGTCATTTTGTGGACAACGATGGCCTGCAATTTATTTTTTTTTTTTAAATGCGACTGACTGAAACCGTGTCTTGTTGTCGTGGCGACAACCGCCTGACGTTTGTTCAGTGGTGTTCATGGGGAGCCAAAAGTACCCGGCGGAGAACGGCTTCGACGCCTTCCTCAAGAAGCACGGCGGCAACGACAACGCCTCCACCGACTGCGAGAGGACCATCTTCCAGTTCGACGTGCAGAAGAAACACTTCCGCGAGGCTCTCGACAGGTCCGCATCGCACGCGCAGGCGCAAGCGCAGGCAACACTTGTTTGCACTTCCTCCTCACTTCATTAGTTGAGTTAGTTGCACTGACCTGTAGAAGTGACTGGATAGCCGATTGCCCATACACGCCGTTGCACTCGCATGGCGGCCAATATGGCCGCCTCGCGACCTCAAAAGTCTTGGCCTATCGACTATGTATACAGTCAGATATATATTGATCAATGATCAGTTGGTTCATTTGTGCTTTGATAGGTTGTATTGCTAATTTGCTTGTTTGACAACGACTTTGCTGTGAGTTACTTTGCAAGTCAGTTCATGTGAAAGCATTTTTTTTTGTTTTTGTTTTTTTTTAGTCGGTGAGTGAATTTGCAAATTAATTAGTTCCTGAGTTTGTTCACTTTGCGAGCTAGTTTTAGTGACTTTCTTAGTTTGTGGGGTCTTTTTGCAAGTTAGTCTTGTTCATTAAATGAGTTTGTTTGTAAGTATAGTGAGTGAGTGGGTTAGTTAGCCTGGTAGTTTGCAGATTAAATTGTTCATGTGTCAGTTCATGAGTTAGTGAGTTGGCTTGTTTTTGGATTACTTTGTTTCAAGACTAGTTTGTCAGGTTGGGAATTTTTTATTCACAAATGAAAGTGTTTGTTTTTTTTTGTTAGTCATTTTTGAAGTGAATTAGTTTGGGAGTTTGTTTCACGAATGAATTTGTTTGAGTTTTAGTTTGCGAGTTAGAAAGCAACACAAGCAAGTTTGTTGCAAGTTATCTGCTCAGTTTGCAAGTTCATTTATGAGTTTGTCAGATGGCAAGTTAGTTTAAAAATAGATTGGTGCACAAGTTGGTTAGCAAGTTAGCTGCTTAGCGAGTGTGTCGGCGGACAGACTGGACTGATGATCGTGCGTCCTTCCGTCCGTCCGTCCGTCAGGTGGGCCCAGTTCTTCATCTGTCCGCTGATGATCCAGGACGCGATGGACCGAGAGGTGGAGGCGGTCGACAGCGGTAAGATTAACCGAGGCGGGCGAGAGCGTCCTTGGCCACCTTTGCCGATTCTTTTTTTAAATTTTTTTCCTGGTTTGGTTTGCTGTTCGGCAGAGTACCAGCTGGCGAGGCCTTCGGACTCGCATCGCAAGGAGATGCTGTTTGGCAGCCTGGCCGTGCCGGGACATCCCATGAGCAAGTTCTGCTGGGGTGAGGATACGAGCGCCCGCCGCTCGCTCTCGTCTCAAAATGAGGCCAATCGTCCGTCTTATCTGTTAGCGACGCCGGTTTTGCTTTCTTGCGTTTGCGGCGGCAACAGGAAACGCTCAGACGTTGAAAGAGGAGCCCAGAGAGCGCGGCATCAACACGTACCAACGCCTGCGACAATTCTGGACGCGCTTTTACTCGGCTCACTACATGACGCTCGCCGTGCAGTCCAAAGGTTGGTGCGCCCGCCTCCGGCTGCAGGCGCGTGCGCACGCACCTGCAACGGCGCAAAACGCCACTTTTTGGAGATGATTTTCCTCCTTCCTTCCTTTTCCACTTCCTCCTCCTCATCCTTCTTCTCTACCACCTCCTTGTTGATTAGAGACTTTGGACACTCTGGAGGCGTGGGTCCGAGAGATCTTCATCCACATCCCCAACAAGTAAGACACTCGCATCATCATCATCATCATCATCAATGGAGGCAAGATGGCGCCCGCTCTGACGGTTTGTTTCAGTGCTGAACCACCAGTGGACTTTTCCCATCTGCTGAGGCCTTTCGACACGCCGACCTTCAACAAACTCTACCGAGGTAACAATCAATGTGTTGTTGTTGTTTGTTTGTTGTTGCTCCCGTCTGCAACTGATTGTGTGTGGCGTGCGTGTTGCAGTGGTCCCCGTGAGGAAGGTGCACGCTCTGACCATCAGCTGGGCCCTGCCGCCTCAGGGAAAACATTACAGGTGAGGCGGCTGTGACCATGGATGGCGAGTGAAGGTCAACATAACGTGTCATGTCATGCGACGTCATGTGACGCGATGTCATGCGCTTGCGTCAGAGTGAAGCCCCTCCACTACATCTCCTGGCTGATCGGACACGAGGGCAGCGGCAGCATCCTGTCTCTGCTGCGCAGGAAGTGAGGCCCTCCGTCCGTCTGTCCATTGAGGCGCGAAGCGGTCACGCGACTGACGTGCGCGCGCGTGTTCAGGTGCTGGGCGCTGGCGCTCTTCGGGGGCAACAGCGAGACGGGCTTCGACCAGAACACCACCTACTCCATCTTCTCCGTCTCCATCACGCTGACCGACCAGGGCTTCCGGAACTTCTACCAGGTCAACGTCGGACGCTTCGGTCCATTTTCCAAATCAATCATGTAGACGTTGGAGGTGGAACGATCAATCGACACGTTTCCAAATGAATCGCTATGTTTGATCATTGCTGAATTGATTTGTGATCTTGCTCAACCTTTGAAATTCCGGCCTCTCGCCAGTAAATATTGTCCGAATGTTGTCGTCGTCGTTCTCCACGCGAGCAGACGGATGATGTCAAAAGATCGCCTTCATTTTTTTAAGCTGATTTTCTGCCATTAACTGAATTACGGATCATCAATTCATCTGCAGAAAAAAGCCGAAAAAAATGTTGACCCCCCCCATTGAATGTTGTGTGTGGTGTGATCAGGTGGTCCACTTGGTGTTCCAGTACCTGAAGATGCTGCAGACTTTGGGCCCCCAGCGGAGGTTTGCTCCAAAACACGCGTGAACGCGCGCACATGCACGCACACGCACGGTGACAGCCATGTCGTTTGCCCTTCAGGATCTACGAGGAAATTCAGAAGATTGAAGCTAACGAGTTCCACTATCAGGAGCAGGTAGGAGTCGGCGCTAACGTGCTAACATGCTAACATTTGGGCTGCGGGGGGAATCTCTAAGCGGCACTTTGTCAAACGCAACCATTTGCCAGAAATCAAACTTCAAGCTGGTGAATGCCACACCAAGTCATTACACAAGAAAATGACAAACTTTGCCATTTCAATTTGATTTATTTCCAAATAAATTAATACATAAATAAATAATTACAAAAAAAACAATAATAAAAAAGATAAAATATAAATAATAATCATATCTATATCTTATACCTAATAATATATATAATATATATATATATACAGGCTAAATATAGTACAATAATAATAAAAAATCAAATACATTTTAAAAAAATCCACAAATAAATTACTACAATTTACTTATAAATTTTAATTGTAAATTGTTTTTGGCTGAGCGGAAAAATAAACAGTAAACATACAGTTACACTTTGTGTATTTAAAACAACTGCAACTTTGCCTTTCGGTCTGCTAGCTTAAATGCTAATTGTCATTCATGTTTGCAGTGTTTCAAGCAACGGATTGGAAACAAATGCTGTGGCAGCAACATGCACACTGACAAAATGTGGCTGTGGTCATATATTTTTGATCCTCTGCGTAGAATGACTACTAGTGCCGTACTAATAATTTGAATTATTATTATTTTTTTCTTTATTAAGCGCAATGTTAGGCAGTATTCCCCCCCCAACAATTATTGTTGTTGTTGCTGTGTGGATTAATAACATTCCTGTTGGATTTGAAAAGATGATTTGTGGTTCATTTTGAACTTGTTTTTTATTGCGGGCAGACGGATCCCATCGAGTTCGTGGAGAACATCTGCGAGAACATGCAGCTGTTTCCCAAAGAGGACTTCCTGACCGGAGACCAGCTGATGTTTCGCTTTGACCCCAAGGTCTTCAACGTCCTCGCAAGGCTCCTTTTTGTCTCATCGGGGGCGGAGCCCGAGCACCCGGCGGCGTGATTGACGCGAGGTTTTGTGTGTGTGCGCGCGTCAGGTGATCGGCGAGGCTCTGACCTTGCTGACCCCCGAGCGAGCCAACTTGCTGCTGCTGTCGCCGGAACACGAGGGCCGCTGCCAGCTCAGGGAGAAATGGTTTGGCACCGCCTACAGCGTGGAGGGTAAAACCAAACGTCGGCGTCGCAAAACACAAAAATCACATTTCCAACCGTTCTTGAAATTGTGCAATTTTGCTGGTTTCTTTGCGTTCTCCAGACGTGGCGGGCGAGTGGGCTCAACGCTGGGCGTCCGACTTTGAAGTCAACCCTCAACTTCACCTTCCTGCTGAAAACAAGTTCATCGGTTGGTCCTTAAAAAAAAAAAAGTACAGTGTTCCCTCGTTTTATCACGGATTCATCTTTTGCGGCCTCGCTATTTGGTGCTTTCTGGTTTGTTTATTTTTTTGGGTCTTTGCGTGTCCATATCGTTGGAAGCCGACGTCCGAGCGGGGACATACAGATTCGTCTCGACGAGACTTTTCCAACCGTGTCTGTCCTGTCGCTCCGCCACAAATATATTCTAGGATGTATAACAAGTACATTCAAGAAAAACAACATACTTTTAATGGGGAAAAAAACATAATTGATGAATGAAAATGCATGAAAAAAAATATATACTGTCCTGTATAATAAGTAAATTAAAAAATAAACATGAAAAAAAGAACATGAATGAAAAAGCATAAAATAAAAATATCAAAACGAAAAAACACAAAAAATGAAAAATTACAAATAATTAACAGATTAGTTTTTTCTTAAATGAACGCAAATTTCCATTATCGCGGGAAGTTTTTGGAAGGGGGCACTTGTGATAAACAAGGGAACACCATAAATAAATACAAGAAAACACACGAGTGATTGTCTGCTGCTGCTGTTCAATATTTTTTTGGCCCCGCCCCCTCCACCTGCCAGCAACGGATTTTTCTCTGAGGCCGTCCGACTGTCCCGACTCGGAGTTTCCCGTCAAGATTTTGGACGACCAGCACGGTTGCCTTTGGTACAAGAAGGACAACAAGTTCAAGATCCCCAAAGGTGACCACCGACAGACAGGCAGGCAACAGCGCCATCTTGTGGCCACATCTTCAACTCCTCCATTTAACCTTTTTTTTTTTTCTTTTCTTTTTTTTTCTTCCCAATCTTTCCAGCATATATTCGCTTCCATTTGATCTCGCCGCTCATTCAGAAGAGTCCTGACAAGTAAGCGAGCGCACTCGGCCTCCTTTTTTTCGCACTTTTTTTTTTTTTTCTTCAACACTTGCAAGCTGTTGCCAGCTCCGTGATTTGTTTGTTGCGCTTCATTTGCTCCAAAACAAAGATTATCAATCGGCTTTCATGGAAAACAAGGGAAATTTGATCATGTTTGTTGTTGACAAGTTTGGACAATTTTACATTGCAAAAGTTGAAAAATAATTAATTTGAGAATTGATTCATCTTTGCACCTCTAATTCATGGTTTTATTATTATTTTTAGAAGCTAATGCTAATCTGTGCAGCTCCACTTAACTTGGAGACATTCAGATTGATTGTTTTCACGCTGGCGCTTTGGATGCGAATGTAGCGAGCGAGCCTCACTGTGACATCACAGTCGGGCAGAAGTCACATTTTCACAAAGTCAATTAATGTTGTCTCATTGTCGTCGTGGTCGTCGTCGTCGTTGTTGTGGTTGTTGTGGAGTCTGGTGCTGTTCGACCTGTTTGTCAACATTTTGGCCCACAACCTGGCGGAACCCGCCTACGAGGCGGACGTGGCGCAGCTGGAATACAAACTGGTGGCCGGCGAGCACGGACTCGTCATCAGGCTCAAAGGATTCAACCACAAACTGCACGTGAGCGCACGTCATCACTAGCGTGACTGCAGATGACACAAATGAATTGTGGGAAAATAAAGTCTCAATCTGACGTGTCCTTCCTACATTCATTTCTTCCTTCCTGCCTCCCTTCTGTCCTCGCCTCGCCTCATCCCGTCGTCCCTGCAGCTGCTGCTGAAGCTGCTGGTGGAGCACCTGGCGAATTTCAGCTCGGACGCGGGCGTGTTCGCCATGTTTACGGAGCAGCTGAGGAAGACGTACTTCAACATCCTCATCAAGCCGGAGCGTCTGGGCAAGTACGTATTCCCGTCATGCTAACGCTAACGCTAAGCTAAGTGTGAAGGCAAACTTCAAATCAAATATGAGGCGTTGGACTACATTCAACAAGATCCATATGAGTTTCATCCTCGTCGTGGGGGTAAACCTATGTCCAAATATGGTCAATATCGGATTGGTGCGTCCCTGCGTTTGAATGTTTTCCTTGCGCGTGTGGTCGCAGGGACGTTCGTCTGCTGATCCTGGAGCGCCATCGCTGGTCGCTGGTGGAGAAGTACCAGGCCATCGTGGCCGGCTTGAGCCTGTCGGACCTGCTGGACTTCGCCAGCCGGCTGAAGGCGGAGCTTTACGTGGAGGGCCTCGTGCAGGGCAACTTCACCAGCGAGGTCAGCGGACAAGGTTTTTCACGCGCGCGGTGGCTAACGCTAACGGCGCACTTTTCTGCAACAGGAGTCCAAGCAGTTCCTGCACGACTTCACTGAGTGAGTGTCATCCGTTTATTGAGGGTGGGCGGGGCTTGTTTGCTTGATTGGTTGTCGTTTGACTCTTCAACACGCAAAGACACTTTTCAAAGGCCACTCAACCCTTGCTACATTTCTGCCTTCACTTTTTTTATTTTTTTTTTATGATTATTATTCATCTCTCAGAATTACTTTTCCATACGGTCTCTTGTTGTTGGCTCTCTTTGGGATCGATTGGCACTTAATCAGTAATCGATAAACCAACAAGTAATCAATGATCAAACTAATCAACAACTAATACTTCGGTAATCATTTGGAGCCATTTTGTCATTTAAAATTGTCCGAATCTTCTGATTTCTGCATATCAACAACGGTAATTGTTGACTGATTTCTGTAGTCCTTGATCAAAGAAGACTGATTATAATAATATTAATAATGCATTATATTTATAGGCGGCTTTCGAGACACTCAAGGACGCCGTACAATTTAACTCATTTGCTCCCAATAACGTGTAAATACGTTTTCTTTTGGTTTTATGTGTCCCAAAGACGTATTTATACGTTTTTGTTGTTTTTATGCTAGAGCATACATGTATGCTGTATGCTGTATGCAGCGCATACAGAAGGCTTTGATGCAGCCTCTCAACAACAAAGAACGGTTTCCAAGCAAATTGAAAAAAGTTTTCTTCCATTCTTCACTGTCAATTTGGCGTGCGAAACGCATTGGGAACGGATGTGTTGCAAATGGGGGCGGGGCTTGCGAACTGAAGCGCGTCCTGTCGGCAGGAATCTGCGTTTCCGTCCCCTGTCGGCGGAGGTGCCCGTTTCCTTCCGGGTGGTGGAGCTGCCGGTGGCGCATCACCTCTGCAAGGTCAAGTCGCTCCACAAGGGCGACGCCAACTCGGAGGTCACCGTCTACTACCAGGTTCGCACGCACAAAAACATTTTTAAAAAATGAAAAATCCAAAGTGGGACAATTGTTGGTTTGCATGGCCAAGCGCAAGCCACGCCTCCTCAGTTTCACTCTTTGTTTTGTTTTGCAGTCAGGACTGAAGAAGCTGCGTGAACACGCCCTCATGGAACTGCTCGTGGTCAGTTCGTATTATTACGTATTATAACGTATGTTGATTCCATTTACATTAATAATTCATTCAAAATGTATATTGAACATTTTTTGTTTTGCCACTAATTCATTGTTTATTAATAGAATTACAAATTTCAAAATTTTCATGAGTATTTAATTTTCATTGTAACGTACGTTGATTACATTTACATTCATTAAGAATGTAAATATATAAAGTTTAATTGTTTTGTCATTAATAGTTTAGTTTTTAATTTAATCACAAAATTAAAAATGTACATTAAGAGTATTTAATCATTTTCATTGTAATGTATGTTGATTCAATTTACATGAATAATGAATTTAAAAAATGATGTAAAAAAATGTTTTGTTTTGTCATTAATTGTTTAGTTTTTATCAATTTAATCCCAAAATTAAAAAATTCATTGTAATGTACGTTGTCAACATCCCAAACTCATTTTGCAGGCTTTCAAAAAAAAAAAGTTTCTCAATAATCCCATCAAGACTTTTTTTTTTCCCCTTTCAAAATTTTTGCCAATTAAACTGATTGATCATCAATTTATAGAAAGTGTTTGTTTTTTTTTTTAGATGGAAATTGTTTTTGAAATACAATCATTATCCAGATGAATAGATGATGAAATCGATTGTAGCCGATTTTCTGCAGTCTTGCTGCTCCTAGTGTGTGCGCCTGTTTTGTACTGCCCCCAGGTGGCCAAGGCACGCAATGCACCCCAGATGGCGTGCAACAATGTTTATTCAATTGAAGTCCATCCATCCATCCATCCATCCATTTTCTTGACCGCTTATTCCAATTGAAGTCCAAAATGTGGCAAAAAAAAAATGTTCATTTCTATTTTTTGATTGAACTATTTCATTACTGTATTTTTTTTCTATACAGTATTAATGAGTGCTCGTCTTTTCTTTTAAGGTGTTTTTTTTTTTTTTTTTTTTATGTAATTGGATTATTTTTTTCAATTTTTTGTGTGTGTGTGTGTGCGTCAGATGCACATGGAGGAGCCGTGCTTCAACTTCCTTCGGACCAAAGAGACGCTGGGGTGAGCGAGCGAGTGACCTTACGTGACCTTGCCACAACCTTTTTTTGTTTTGTTTTGTTTTTTTTGTCTTTCAGCTACCACGTGTACCCGTCGTGCAGGAACACCTCGGGGGTCCTGGGCTTCTCCGTCACCGTGGAAACGCAGGCCAACAAGTACAGGTGAGTTTTTTTTTTTTTTTTTTTTTTTGAAAGAATTACTTTTGGCAAAAATAAACACATTTATAAAAAAATAAAAAATGATGCAACTGTCTCAAATAAGAATTTTCTCATAGATATTGCAGAAAGCCAATCCTCAAACTTTTCATACTTTTGTTACAACATCATACTGTTTGTTTGTTTGTTTTAATCACATATATGACTGGATTTTTTAAATGGGTTTTTGGAAATTCATTTTTGACAAGTCTTCAAAAAGGTCCAACTTTTATTTCTCAAAAATATATAACATGGGGAAAATATTCCATCTTTCTTGAAATATGGACAAATAACGTGGGAAAATATGGCCACGTTTTTGAAAACATTGATGACAGTTTTTGTTTTTAAATGTATGACCAGAGTTTTTTTTTTTTTTTTCTTTTTTGACAAGCCTCTTCAAAAAGGTCCAACTCGTATTTTTTGTTTTGTTTTCCATCAATAAGCACGTTGGCCATCTTTGAGTGTCACCTGTTGACCTTTGACCTCTTGGAGAAGGTGCGATTGTGTTGATGGAAGGCGCCGTAGCACTGTTTGTTTGTTTGTTTTGTCAGCACGGAGTTTGTGGAGTCGAAAGTGGAGGATTTCCTGCGCTGGTTCGACGAGCGTCTGTCGGCGCTGAGCGACGAGGCCTTCCGCACGCAGGTGACGGCGCTGGTCAAGCTGAAGGAGACGGAGGACGCGCACCTGGGCGAGGAGGTGGAGCGCAACTGGGCCGAGGTCGTCACCAGGCAATTCCTCTTCCAGAGACTCAACATGGAGGTCAGACGGCGCCATCTGGTGGACGCTTTCTCTCGCGCGCTTGTCACCAGCCTTCCTTCCTTCCTTCCTTCCTTCCCTCCCTTCATTCCTTGCTCCCTCTCTCCCTCACCTTGTCGTGTCGTCCGTTGAGCTGCTGGCGGAGTTGAGTTGAGCCACGAAGGAAATGTTTTGCCGTTGCATCGTGTCGTGTCGCTCGTGTGTCGGCAGATCTCGGCGCTGAAAGAGATGACGCGGCAGGATCTGCTGTCCTGGTTTGCCGAGCATCGTCACGCCGCCAGGAAGCTCAGTGTGCACGTAAGACCCGAGGGGGGGGGGGGCAAAATAAACAAAGCAGAAGCAATTTGACAAATTATGACGAGCCTCAAAAAAAAACCTGGGGGCGCTTATAAGACTCAATGACATAAACGTCAGCAGATTCATTTTGGAAGGGAAAAAAAGCAACATTTTCACAAATAAGTTTTATCCTTCTGAAAAGAAGGAAAAGTCTTCATAGTATTTTTTTCTGATCATATTTCAGAAGTCAAAAATATGTAAGAACACAGCCGACTTATTTCAAAAGGCCAATTTTGTAGAAAGATGTCAAAATATCTTTTTGAAAAGAAGATTTGTATCCTCAAGAAGTCGTACATATGCAGAAAAGGTTTTGGAATAAGTTCAACTTTTGTTTTAAAATTGAACATTATGAAAGAAATCATTTTATTTAGTTTATTTTTTATTTTATGTATTTTGATTAAAATTTTATTTGATTTTTCAATGTATTTATTTGATTATTTTTTAATATATTTTCCTGATTAAAAAGTCTTTTTTTTTTTTTTTTTTATTCAACCACTATTATTGTATTTTTATTTGAAGAGTATGAATTCCAATCAATCAGCAAGAGGCCACATTTACATTTCTGTTCTTTGCAGAAGATTAAAAAAAAATGCCTGAGTGTTATTTTGCCATGTCAAATGTTCCTGTTCAGTTACCAGATAATTTTCAAATGTGTTAACAAGGAGATTTTGTCTTCATTGCTTTTTTTGTTTTTGTTTTGTCTAAGTATGTTTGACACGAACATGTTTTTGTCTCAGGTGGTGGGCTTCGGCGCGGAGGAGGGCGACCCACCGGAACGTGCGCCCGATTTGGCGTGCAGCGGCGCCTCCTCCTCGTCGTCGTCCTACGGCGAGGTCGGCTCACTCAATTTCCTGTCCGTCTCGTCGCCGGCCCTGCGGGACGCCGCCACGCCCGTCGGCGACATCCGAGCCTTCACTTCCGCCCTCCCCCTGCACCCGCACCACAAAGTCCTCAGCTAGGTGGCGCTCTGGCGCCGCTCATCTCATTGTTTGTGTCGTCGTCGTCACGCAAGCCATTAAAAGTCTTTGAAATGACACCTTCTCCTGCTCGCTTCTGTTGTTTGGTTGCGTTCTGGCGACCGATCGCTCTCCAGCTGTTCACGCGCTTTGAAACGCAAATACTGGCAGGACAGTCGACTTTTGCAAAAAAAAGGTAGTCAATATAAAACTTTTAGCAGGAAATGTAAAAACATTTTTTCCCCAAATATTTTATTGCTGGAAAATCCTTCTTTTTTTTTTTTTTTTTTTTTTTTGATCAGCAGTTCCCTGACAACGTTGGAGAACATGCAAACTCCACCCAGTAAGTAAGTAGCCGGAGCCTGGACTCAAACCCGAGTCCTCAGTGCTGGGAGGCAGACGTGCCAACCACGGATCCCCACTGTGCCGCATCCCAAATATTTTATTGCTGAAAAGTCATTTTGGGTTGTGTTCAGGGTTCTATTGCATGAAATCACAAAAAATGTTTTGTAATGCTTTTATTGACACAGTTCAACACAGCTTTACATTCAAGATACCAGATAGAAAATCGTTGTGCAAGTTAAAGATTGTAAAACACAAAAATAAAAATAAGCATTTGACACGAAAACCATCTTTCGGATATGACACAAATGATTCGTCCAATCGTCTTTTCTGTTTGCTGAGCAGGGTGGGTGTGGCCAATTGGACGGACTGAAGTTCACTTCCGCTTCCTACTCTTCCACGCCCCCATCGTGGCTTCAAGTTTCAAGTTCGAAGTTACGAGAATTCGCGGAGTGTTGCCCCCACACCACCAGGCAGTTCTTCCATGGTCCTGTGAGCGTCGCTGTTGTGTAATGGAATGTGACTTTGAATTGCAGTTTCAAAATAACGTTGGAAAACATTTTCAGTCTTTCAACCTTAGTTTAAAACAAAACAAAACTGATCACCAAAATGGGAAACAAATCAATGCCCAGGCAGAACAATGTGAAAATGCCTTTTTTTTTTTTTTAAACTTGGCTTGTGACCGTTTTGAACCTCTGAAAGTTTGTGGGTGAAACACTAAAATTAAATTAGAAAAAAATGTCTTTTTGAACGCTTTTTGGAGATTCGAACCAAGTTTTTAGGTTTGAAAATATTATTAGAGTTTACGGGTTTCAAAAATGGGAAACAAATCAATGCCCAAGTTATGCCAAAATGCCATTTTTGAAACTTGGCTTATGACTGTTTGAACCTCTGACAATTTGTTTCTGACAATTTTTTTAAAAATGTGTGTCTTTTCTTATCAGTTATTTTTATTTTGAAGCTTTTTCAGAGATTTTTCAGTCATTCAAAAACAAACGAAAGTGATCCTGAAGTGTCGTCCGACTACATGAGGCAAAGGAAAAAGCACCATTTTTTCTTCTTTTTTTTGTGTGGAAACTTGATGCAACAAACGTTTTCAAGACTGTCGTCAATTAAATCCCGGTGTTCTGACAAACCAGCATACCCGTCGAAGTAGCATACCTCACACATCTGCGCACGCGCTACGCATGCGCACTAGGCAATTACGTCATCACGCTGTCGAACTCGTCGGAGCAGCATACCTCGACTGACAAGTAAGTAAAAGTATGCAATATTATTTAGAACTGCATTTTACTTCGTTTTGTAATTATTTTATATAGTGAAAGTATTTTATTCAGAGAGTAAGTTTTGTTCTGCATTTAGCGTCGTGGATCACTGTGCGTTATTATTATGGCACAGCGGCAGTTAGATGCTTGTACTGCACTTATTCAAAAACCATTTTGGGGCTTCACTAATGTGTGTTTTTTCTTCTTATTTTAAGGTGCAATGTGAATTCTGCCTGCGGTGGACACATGCTGAATGTGCAGAATAACGTTTTTAAGTGTAAAAAAAAAAAATTGCTACAGCAGCCATCGCAGTTTGGAATCTTTTGAGACGGAGGTTGTGTAGTTTTTGTCACTTGATGTTTTTGTACTTTTAGCAAACTGGCAACGTGTATGGTAGTTTGTACATAAAATATGTTTCATCGTCCTGCATTGGTGTTAATTTTGAATTCAACAATAAAGCTCATTTTTTTCGAGTCTTCTCAAATGTTTCTTTCAAAATTAAGCAATGGTGTTCCAACTGGCAAATTCTCTCACAGCCTGCAAAATCTGCTCAATTAAATCTAGACAATTTTCTGTCATGTAGACAACTATCATACATAATGGGCATCGCTGGAGCCATAATAATAATGTTGCCTTTTACACTAATTAGAAATGACAATTGTGTCACTTAGTGGGCAGTTCGTGTGCAAGTCATTATAATGTGCATTCAGCCTCAGTTTGGTGAGGAAACTCATCCGCGCCTGCATATGGTTTTTGTTTGATTTATTGACAACAGTTTGTTTTGATATATAAAAATGTTTTCGTATGACGAAACTGTGCACATAATAGCCGACACCTGAACGCAGCAGTCAGCAAAATGAACACGGAATGAGACGCGAAGACTTAAATCATCTAAAAATACAGAAATTCATGTAAATCGTCATGCAAATATTGTCCTCTGAAGTTTTAATGTGGCTCTATAGTTGGCCTTATTTTTTCTTGACTAGTAAACTAAGGCAACAATGTGCTGTGGTTGCCCATTTCAGCCATCAAAACAAACATCTGTGGTGCCTTAATTGTTATGTTGGCGCATTTGAGGGCGCTGCTCGTATAGTTGCATAAAAATACGGCTTAGTGCACGTTATTGTTATATCTACAAAATAGCTGAGTTTTTGTGTTTGCTAGCATCATTCATAAGCATTGCCATGAGTGAGCTCGTCATTTTAAAGCATCATTGTTACCCTTGTTAATGGATTTGTGTTTAGAAGGGAGGGCAGGACGCCTTTGCAGTTGAATGAATGACCTTCCACAAAATATTCGCCAATCTTCATCTACTTTTAAAACATGTCTTCGAACCCATCTGAAAAGACGTGTTTTCTCAAAATGTTTGCTCTTATTCTTGACTGCACGACCAATTTCCGTTTCATGTTTTAACGTGCTTGATAAATAGAGTTGACTTGAATTGAGTTGAGTCGTACAGCTCCATGAAAATACATAGTGGATTTGCTTTTGTCGATTAATCGGCGGCCGAACATCCGAAGCCTCTTCAAACCGATAATCCGAAATCCGAAGCCTAACCGCGACGCTTGTGGGTTTGATCCCACAGAAGAAGACGGCTGGACGTGGCGAGTTCCCGTCACTTGCCGCCGGGTTCAAACAACTTCCCGTCTTGCCAGCCCGATGAGGAAGAATGCAGCCGCCATCTTGTCGCCACCTTCCCAATGAGGTCATCGTTTTCCATCGTTTCCCCTTTCTGATTGATCTCTTGGCATTCAAGGCCAAGCCAAGAGACTCGCGTGGGCGTCCATTCATGGCAAGTCCTGGCTTAGGCCTGCTGGACTGGCTTTTCTGACCGAGCGGACCCAACGACCCGTTGACCTCTTCGGTTTGCTTTCCCACCGAAGCCGACTCCGCTTGCTTTTCTTCCTCCGCTTTGCTCCTCATCCTCGTCCTTACGGTACGTTCAGAAAATATCTCGCGCTTGTTTCTTGGCGGAGTTCTCAATGGAATTTGTTTTGGCTCCGCGCCTCAGCGGTGCAAGCGGAGGGATTTCCGCTTCCTTTATTGAAACAAACAACCGACCTCTCCGGGCTTCTTCTCCTTTTTGGCCCGGTCCCGGCACACGACGACATCGCCGCGTCGTACAGCTCCGACCAAACGAGCCTCCGTTGCTATGCTACGAGCACTTCCTGTGTTTTGTCTGCAGTGACGTCTTTGTTGACGCGGCGTATCTTGACACCGCTGTCACGAAATGGCTGAAGTCGCGAAATGCTCGCGGGAAACGTCCCAAAGGCGTCGCCCGGCACGCTCCAATGCCATCGCGCCGCCGGAAACGCCTCCGCCCCCTGTTGGTCTGAACGTGGCATTGCGCTCCTACGTTGCGCCTGCCGTTCGGTTGGTGGCCACAAAAAAAAAAATCGGAAGGAGGATTGATCCGTTTCAGTGGATAAAACTCCAAATTTGCTGGAGGAAATATCAAATGAAAACATGTTCATTTCATCGGGCGTATTTCTGATATTTTCAAGTGACAATGAACCGCAGGTGGCCTCAACACGTACCCGGTTTTCCCACTTCTTGGTCCAGAGTGGACTATAGACTGAACTAGATTGCGTAAAACCAAGAAAAGAATCTACTGGACTACCAGATTAGCGCAGTCGGATTAGACTCGACTCCAGCAGCCATTCGCGTCGCTGAAATCAACGAAATAAACGACCGCTTCATTCAGGTGTGAGTGCGCACATTAGTTTTCAGTCGTCCATCTTTGTTTCCTTTTGTTGGACTGGCGCTGATCCAGCGAAGCTCAACGGCTCCTCGGAATGAGCCGCGATGGCGCGACCTTCACACAAGCGGCTTTGATCCGCTCCAAACTCAAGTTGGGACAAGACTTGCGTGCGCATTCACGCGCACGCAAGTCTTTGTGTCTGTGTGGGATTATGTGTGTTGTGTTCACACTTGCCGATCAGGCAAAATGTGCCAACTCAGCGCAGCGCTCGCCAAGCTAACGTGAAGCGACACCGCCCGCATTCTTCTTCGGCGTCAAAACCGAGTTGTGTAACCAGCGTAACAACTTGACGGGCTCTTTTCTTTTCTTTTTTTTTTACATTAGCTTGCAAGCTAATGAGACGCTAGCAGCACAAGGAGGAATGTCTGCACTGCACTGCACTCGAATTGACATGAGTCGAGTGCTGAAATTATGATGGACTAGACTACACAATTATACAAAACTCCACTTGATGTCATTCAAATGGGAAAAACGGAGTCGACTGCCTTTACCTAAACAAGACGACAGCAGATTTGATTTGAGGCGATAGAAGTGGTTCGGTTAGATTAGGCAATACTTTGTTATTTGCAGAGGAACGATCAGACTTGGGCCTGAGCGTCCGTAACTAGCTAAAGTATGCTAACTATGCTAATAAGCTCTCAGTCTCCTTTTGAGCCTGCAGTCCCAGTGAACTTGACCAGCTCCATCGTTTTGTGGCACTTTTAAGCACATCCCGCCCGCCCGGTGTGCCATTTGAAGCCAATGTTTGGACCTATGGGTTGGCCCGTGTCAGGGGTGCCCAAGTTTGGTCCTCGGGAGCCAGCCTGATTTCCACGTTACTCCCCACCAACACCGATTCACCCGATTCATGATCAGGATCGTTATCTGGCTTCTGCGAAGCTTGCTGACGAGCTCGCCGATCTTTGGATTCGGCCGCGTTGACGGAGGCAGACATGAAAACAGGTTGGGGAGGGGGCGGGGCTGTCAAGAACTGGACTTGGCCACCACTGGCCCATGTCAATCACACAGCTGCCATAGCAATTCAGACACGAAAGCAATTTCAAAAGGAATTGAAGTGTAATATTTACTTTCACATTCACGTTTGCGCTGTTATTCTCAGGCCGGGAGCTTTTTCCGTGCACCTTTTTTCCAACCTTCCAATCCACGAGCGACCTGAAGGAATGAACAACGCAACCGGATTCCAAAAGCGGATGTGGCGGACCACAAAAAGGTTAGAAAATGGCGAGTGCGTTGACTTGTGTGTCAAGCAAGACGGCGTTTAGCATTTAGCATTAAGCAACGTCACAACCTCGCGCTTCAATTTGTTGGAAATAGTTCCTGGTGAGAATTGATTGTCGATTTGATTTTCATCAAAATTGTAGTGTGCCACCAGTTTTTCATTTTGAATGTGAGTGTAGCGTGGGCTAAAATGGGCTAGCCTAGCTTCAGTGATTCTTCCAGTTACGACGCACTCGACCGAAGGCCTTTCGACTTGACCACGGTTACGCCCGCACCACCATTTTGGCTCCTCGGCCACCATTTTGTCTCCTCGGCCACCATTTTGGCCCAGTGTTTTCCCCTCATCCGTCATTTAGCCCTTAGCTAGTGCTAGCACTTTTGCACTTGAGGGATTATTTTGGCTTTTTAACCCTTTTTTTTTTTTTTTTTCCCCCACACATCATGGCCCCAAAGAAGAAAGCTACGACTTCTAGCAATTTTGGTTCATGTATTTTAGATTTGTTTATGCAAAGGATTGTAATGTAAAATTGACTTTAATGGGGAAATTTGACTCAAGTGGAAATTGGAGTTACATCGCGAGCGTCAGGAACGGAACTCGGGCGTAACCTGAGAACTCCCCGTACTAGTCTTGAACTAATCATGCAAAGAATGCGAGCAGGTCGAGCTTGTCGAGAAGGGGAGGCGGCGCTGGTGCAGGTTTTGGTGTTTGGTTTCCAGTGCTGCCAGCGTCGCATTTTTCCCGAGGGCGAGCGAGCCAATGACGTGGCGGGACATGCTTGCCTTTGCTTTTGTCTAGCTGCGTTTTTTTTTCTTCTCTCTTTTGTCCTCCACGTTGGCGCAGCGCCCGTGCCGAAGATGGGCGGGGCGGCGGCCTGGCCTCGCCCCCGACGCCCGCGCCGTATAAAATTGCCGCTCTACGAGGAAGTGGAGCAGACGGGAAGAAGTCAGGAAGAAGGAAAAAAAACTTTGACGTCGTCTTCACTCATCAGCAGCCGCAAAAGCAGGTAACGTCTGCACGCGAACACCTTTTGGATCAACATTCATCATCTTCATCATCATCATTATTCCGAATGACATTTTTAATTCAACACCTTCAATTGTGGGTAATTGTTGAGCGTTGAAAAAGAAGAAACCAAAGTAAGGAAATAAGTGATAATCGGCGCAAATGTAAGAAGTGATGATAAACAATGAAAAGTGTTTTTAATAAAGAGTTGCGCAACGAGTCATGTGGGATGGGCGCCGGCTACGCCCTATTGTGTCATATGACCAATTATCACCAACCAGCTCTGGTAACAACACACACACGCACACACACGCATTGTTGCTGTTGAATGAGTTGCACGCCCAGATTAACGCTGCCAAAAAAACAAAAAAAAAAACAAAAATCCTCTTCAATCGCGAATTGAACGTTGTTTTTTTTGTTTTTTTAAGTCGGCAGTTGGCAGCCGTCACGGTCACAATTTGCGCTTGCGCCAAACCTCCAACCATACAAGAAGCGTCTGTACCTTCACAAAGCCAACAAATGCCCATATAAGGTCATCTTCCCAACCAATTCCGATGAGTGATGCAATCAATGAGCAGACGTCCCGTCGTTTATCGGCGGATGTTTGGCGAAAGACTTCCGCGTTACAACTCGGGATCGATTATGCCAGGTTTCGCTATCGGCCTTAATTCACGGAATCGTACAACGGGAGCCGATACGAGTATCGGCTGCCCTCTTGTGGCCGTTTTACAAACAGCAACTCCAAAATTGAATTGCAAGCAAATTTGGAGGCTAAAATGCAGTATTGGGATATGCTTTAAATGTACTTGTCATTGTTTTGGGGAACATTTTGTGCATCAAAAAAATTAGCGGTATTTGGTATTGGTGACTGCTCAACTACTTGGACCCGTATCAGTGTGAAAAGAAGTCGTGCCAAAAATCCCTCATTACATGCAGAGATTAGAATAAAACAATCTCACTCAAATGTATCTAACGTTACTATTTTCAATGGTGTGTGTATGTATATATATATATATAATATATATATAATATACTTGCAGAGTCGAGTCGGGTTTGTTTTTGTTTTGTTTTTCCAGTTGACAAAATGCCGACCCACAAAGCGTTTGAGTCTGCGGGCAAGCGTGCCGGTCTTCAGATTTGGCGCATGGAGAAGCTGGACTTGACGGAGGTCCCCAAAGAAACGCACGGAAGCTTCTTCACGGGAGACTCCTACATCGTCCTGTACACCAGCGCCGCGCCCTCCTACAACGTGCACACCTGGATGGGTACCTGCCACGCGCTCACACATTTCAACTTTCACCATTTGTCAGAAAACACACTCGAGACTTTTGGGGGCAAAATGTCAACTCATTAGTGGCAAATTGCTTCTCCTTGCAAAGTTTGCTACCGCCATCTAGTGGCCGTAACACAAATGACTGTTCTCAATACATCACGAAAAAATGTGCTCGTATCTCAAAATCCACAAGTCGATTGGCCGCAAAATCGGCAACTCATCCATCATCCAATTCATCGACGGCTCATTTGACCGTCAACGAATCGTTTCTGGTTCCCAAAATGCCGTTAATTCAGAAAAGTAAGCGTCCAAAAGGAAATTGGAGGTACGCGTGCTTGCTGCCTTTCAAGCTACTGATGATGTCATCGCGTGATGTTAACATGCGGTGTATGCGTGAAACCCGTCGCATCCGTTTCAACTGGCACCAAGGAAAAAAAGAAAAAAAAAAAAAAAAAAAAGTGTCACCCAGAATGTCTCATGTCCGTCTCGGCAGGCTCGCACACGTCGCAGGACGAGAAAGTAGCGGCCACCATTTTGATGATCCAGCTGGACGACTCGCTGGGCGGCGCCGCCAAGCAGTTCACGGAGCACCAGGACATGGAGTCCACCGTCTTCAACGGATACTTCAAACACGGACTCACCTACAAGGTGAGTCGCCTGCGGGTGGTCGCCCGTCACCTCTCACCTGAATGACATCGACGGAGGAACAAACGGACAAAATTCACAAGAAGCAAATGACTCAAAGTCCAAATAAAAATGGATAGAAAAAATAGAATTTAAAAATTATACAAAAAAATATAGAAATGGAAATAAAAAGAACAAAAAAATTTATGTATTATATATATGTGTTTATTTTGAATTTTGGCCGTTTTAGACCCTACTGCCAAGTAGAAATGTTGCCCAAAACTGCCAAAATTAAAAATAAACACATAAATGAATGACTAAATAAATGAATGGCTAAAAGTGAAAAATAAAAACGGATATAAAAAATTTATAATTCGAAAATTAAATACAAATATATATATGCTCTCTTTATTTTTATATGTGTAATTTTCGAATTATATATTTTTTTATATCCATTTCTATTTGTATATTTCGTCGTTTATTTATTTACTTATTTATTTTGAACTTTGTCAGTTCTGGTCACGTTTGACGTCACGACTTGTCACGCGGACGTCAACGTGGACGTCCATCGTGCTTTGGCATTTCAGAAAGGGGGCGTGGCTTCCGGCTTCCGTAACGTGGTGACCAACGCCGCCAACGTCAAGCGTCTGCTGCACGTGAAAGGTCACCGGCGGGTGCGCGCCAGTGAGGTGGACCTGGCCTGGTCCAGCTTCAACAAGGGCGACTCCTTCATCATCGACCTGGGCAAGGTGAGAGGACGCCGCCGCCATCTTTGCGTGTGCGCGGGCTTGTGACCCACTGCTGATGTTATTTCTTTTCTTTTTGTGGGACAGAACATCTACGCCTGGACGGGCAGCGAGGGCAACCGCTACGAGCGGCTGAAGGCCACGCAGCTGGCGGTGGACATCCGAGACAACGAGCGGCGCGGACGCGCCGACCTGCACATCATCGACGAGGGAGACGAGCCCGAGGAGGTCATCAAGGTCAGACGCCGCCCAGGAGGGAGCGAGCGGACGGACGTCTCTTCTATTCTATTCCGCCTTCTACCGGCGTGCAAAATTCCGCCTCATTTGCTCGCCACCGCCAGCCTGAGCCGCTGATTTGCCTTCGCTCGTGTGGAGGAAGTCGCTGCGCGCAAAACTAGCAAAGCGCTTTTCCAATAAAGCCTCTGTTGCTGTTTTGCTCGTTTACTGGATCCAAGTGTAAAACTGTCACATCCAAAACATAACAATCACGTTATTTCAAGTTTGAAACAATATCCATTGCAATCATCTACAAAAAAAAAAAAAAAGCGTTTTTAGCCGTTAGCATAACGCTAATTCACATCGAAATGTTACGCTAACTAGCGGCTCGTAACTTATGTCGCGTTGGAACACAATTTAAACATCCAATTCAGTAACACTTGTCAAAATAATATACTTACAGTCAGAAAGATATTTCGGGAGCCCAAATTACACTCGAGGCTTCAACATTAGCTGTAAAAAAGCTTTGATTGCACTTCGGTATTTCTTCTATACAGTACAATGCTAACTCTTCTTTCTTAGTTTAGTGTACTTAATCCTTTTCGACTCTCTTGTTCTCTACTTTACAAATGGCCGTGAATGTGTTGTATCCTATTTTATTGTCCTCCACTCTGACACGATTGGAACCAACGCTTTCAGGTTCTGGGAGCAAAGCCCGATCTGCCTGCGGGAAGTCCAGATGTGCCCACGATGCAAACGAGCCGACAGCCAGCGTCTCTCTACGTGGTAACTTGCGCGGCGGCGCACGTGCTCAAAGAGGCTAACGGCAGCAGACGGGCCGTCGCTAACGTTTTGCCGCGCAGGTGTCGGACGCTTCCGGCACGATGACGCTCAAGTTGGTGGCCCAGAAGAACCCGTTCAAGCAGGACATGCTCTCCGGCAAAGACTGCTACATCCTGGACAACGGCCGAGACCACAAGATCTTCTTCTGGAAAGGTAGCTAGCCTAGCCTAGCCTAGCCTAGCCTAGCCTAGCCTAGCCTAGCCTAGCTAGCACTCAGGTGAAAGCTGTGAAACGCTACGTTGTCGTCCAATGAATCATTTCAAAAACTGGCACGAATCCAAACAACCGTCTGGTGACACTCGGCCAATCAGACTGCCGCCATTTTGCTTCTCGTCGGTCTTTCAAAATAAAATAACAAATAAAATTTCTGTCAGAAATGCTTCCTTAAACGTCAAAATGACTCCACAAGTTAGTGAGTTTTTTTGTTTTGTTTTGTTTTACTTCATAATTTTGTGAGTTTGTTAATTTGCAAATTATTTTGCAACTTAATCGGTTCCTGCGCTAGTTTGTTAGATTGCTAGTTTTTGAGTAACTTCCTTGGTTTGCAAGTTGCCTCAAGTTTGGGAATTTGTTAGTTCTCAAACTAGTTAGTACCCGAGTTTTGTGAGTTACTTTGATTGCAAATTTATTCGGTTGCGAGTTCGTGGTTCAGTTTGCAAGTCAATTTCTTTCTGAGTTTGTGAGTTGGGAGTTCGTTAGTTCACAAATTCATTTGTTCGCAGGTTCGGGACTTTTTTGGGGGGTTTTTTTTAGCTTGCAAATTAATCAGTTCCTTCCTGCGCTAGTTTTTGAGTTACTTCCGTAGTTTACGAGTTGCCTCAATAGTTTGGCAATTTGTTAGTTCACAAATTCATGAGTTCACCGGTTAGTGACTTTTTATAGTTTAGGAGTTAGTTTGATTGCAAGTTTGTTAGTTTGCGAGCTATGGATTTTGTTGCAAAGGAATTAGTTTGTTAGGCGGCAAATGAATGATTAGTCAGTCAATTAGTCAGTTAGCAAGTTTGCTTGCAATTCAATTCTGAGTTTGTGTGCGGCACTGCTAGCGAGTTTGTTAGTTTGCGGGGAAGTTTGCAAATGTTTTGGTTGACCGAGTTGAAGTGTATTAGTGACCGCTAATAAGTTGGCGACTTGCGCGCAGGTCGCGATTCCAACATGGACGAGCGCAAAGCGGCGCTGAAAATCGCCAACAAGTTGATCGCCGACAAGAAGTACTCGGAAAAGTGTCAGGTAACGAGCGGCCGCGCAACTTTTCGCACACAAAACGCCGCAAGCGCGTCAGTCGTCTCCCGCTGGCCGCAGATCCAGATCCTGCCGCAGGGGGCCGAGACCTCCCTCTTCAAGGAGTTCTTTGACAACTGGCTGGACAAGGACGAGAGCACGGGTCCGTGCCAGGCGCACACGCTGGGCCGCATCGCCGTGGTCCAGCAGATCCCCTTTGACGCCTCCAGTCTCCACCATAACAAACTCATGGCCGCCCAGCACGCCATGGTGGACGACGGCTCGGGGAAGCTGCAGGTACGTCCCGCTACGTGCCGCTATCCTCGCTAACTCGCCCCGTCGCCGAGCGCTAACCTGGCCGCGGTTCAGGTGTGGCGCGTGGAGGGCGGCGGCCGCGTAGCCGTGGACCCGTCCGCCTACGGCCAGTTCTTCGGCGGCGACTGCTACCTGCTGCTCTACACGTACCGCGGCGACGGCGGAGACAAGCACATCATCTACATATGGTCTGCTAGCACGTTAGCACGTTAGCAGGCGGGCTCCCACCTTGAACTTTGACCCCCTTTCAGGCAGGGACTCAAGTGCACCAAGGACGAGCTGGGAGCCTCCGCCATCTTGGCCGTCGCCCTGGACGGCTCCATTGGAGGCGTGGCTACGCAAGTAAGAGTTTTGCTGAATCAAGGCAACGTTGTTGACGTGGGCTAGCGAGGGCAGCGCTATGCTTGCGCTAGCTGCGCGCTAACAGCGGCTATGTGGTTGTTGTGGTGGGCGTGCAGGTGCGCGTGACTCAGGGCCAAGAACCTCCTCACCTGCTCAGCCTGTTTGGCAGCAAGCCGCTGGTGGTGCACCTGGGCGGGACCTCCCGCAAGGGCGGCCAGACCGAGCCCGGCGCTACTCGCCTCTTCCACATCCGACAGAGCTCCACCAAGGCCACGCGTGCCGTCGAGGTGGGCGGGGGCAGCCCGACTCCTCCTTCTTCTTCTTCTTCTTCTTCTTCTTCTTGTCCTGGCCTCAAGGTGGCGCAGTTGACTGCCATTGACTTGTGGCGCCGGCTGTGTCAGTCTTGGAGTCCGTCCGTCCGTCTGTCCACTCCACTGAGCTGTGTATTTTACGGAGCCTCTCTGGTGCCAGGGTATAAAAAAAAATTGGTGATAATCGGTACCCACAGTTTAGTAAAGTGTGAGTACAGATTAGCCAGAAAAACCTCATCAACCGATATGAGTGGCCAGCCGTGCCAGTGCAAGCCGTTGAAGTCACAGGGCGGCCATTTTGCTCCTCCCATTTCGTGAGCAGACTTCCGTTTAAACGATGCGTACGGATGAGACACGTGCAGCTCGGAGGCAGTTAGTGTAAGATCGCAGGCGGTTTGGGAGGTTTGTGCCGGGTAAAAAAAATCAAATGAACAAGCGTACGTGCTGCTTTGGAGAGCACTTTTTTCTTTTATTTCTCAGTTCCTTAGACAGCAATATTAGATTTGGCAGAGGCATTTTTTGTTGAATTACAGTTATCAGTCTTTCGTAAAAAATAGACAAGTTTTCCCCCGTAAACGTCATCTAATATCTACGCAAGTTGTAAATTGTCTACAGTCCTCTTGTTTGTTTAATACCTTTGAAAACGGCATAAATGATGCTAAGTATTGTCTCAAATGTTCTCCAATTTCGGCACTGGCGAGAAACGTTTCTTGGGAGGAGCAAAATGGCCGCCTGGCGACCTCGAACGTCATATATGGCCGAGCGCTCCACTTTGAGGCGCCCCCCGGTGGTCGCTCGGCGTGACTGCGGTGCGTTTGTGGCGTCAGGTGTCGGCGGACGCCGGCTCGCTCAACTCCAACGACGCCTTCGTGCTCAAGTGGTCCAAGGGGGTCTTCCTGTGGAAGGGCAGCGGGACCACCCCCGAGGAGCTGGCGGCCGCCAAGTACCTGATCGGCGTCCTGGGCGGCGGCGGCGCACCCGTCGAGGTGCTCGAGAGCAAAGAGCCCGGTCAGCAACAAACAAAAACAAAACAAAACAAACCGGAGATGGAGACGTGAAAACAAACGCTTACTGCTCACACACACACACACTATGGAAACACACCTTTTTTTCTTTTTTTTTTCTCATACGACTGAATCACACTAACAGATTTTGTTTTGCTCACACACTACAGAAACTCTTACACGTGCAGCTGTTTTTTTTTTTCTTTTTTTACACATACACAATTGAAACACTCTTAATCCGCTACTGATTCTTTTTTTTTTACACTCACATTCACCACTAAAACGCTCTCACACTCACTCACTTACTAGTTAGTGTCATAATCGTTTTTCATACGTACTATCAAAACATTCTCAAACACACACTACTGAAACACTTTTTTTTTTCTCACTCACTACCAAAATACTGTCAAACTTGTTTTTTTCTCATAATACTGAATCACTCTCACTCTGCAACAGATTTTGTTTTGCTCACACTACAGAAACTTTTTTTTTTTTTGTCACATTCTACTGTAACCATAATCGTATTCATTTTTCATACGTACTTCCAAAACTCTACTTTGCACAACATAAATGCTCAAATGCACACTACTGAAACACTCCAGCACATACATTTTTTTTTTGCTCTCACACTCTGCTAAAACACTTTCACACACCAGATTTTTGTTTTCTCACACACCTTCGAAATACTCTCATCCTTTTTTTTCCTACTACTGAACCACTCTCACACATACAATTTTTTTTGCTCACATGCACTACCAAAAAACTCTCACATCTAAAAGATTTTTTTTGCTCTCACACACACTACCGAAACTCTTACATGTGCACCTTTTTTTAAAACTCGTACACAACTGAAACACTGTTGTATACAAGTGAAACAGAGAGAAGCGAAACACTCTCACACGTAAATGAACACAAACGCTGGAATGCAAAACTTTGACAGTCGGTCGACTAAACGAGTCTCACACTTGCCGCACCTTGAATTTGTGAAACGCTCTCACACAACATTCTGTCATGTCTCAATAACAACCACGCGTTGTGGGGCGTCCTCAGAGAACTTCTGGAAGGTTCTGGGCGGCCGCAAGGACTACCAAACCTCGCTGGTGCTGCAGAAAGCCAAAGTGTGGCGACCGAGACTCTTCGCGTGCTCCAACGCCAGCGGACGCGTCCACGTGAGGACAAGTTCACTCTTCTCTCCTTTTACACATTCATCAAGTCAAGTTGGTTTTCGACCGCGAAAATGCAAACTGATTTGGTCCCACTTATTGTTTTAGTCTCATCTAGTCCAGTTTTCGTCGGGTGGAAAATGTTTTTGTGGCTTGATGAAATGAAGATTAATTGCGCGTAGGTGGAGGAGGTCCCCGGAGATTTGGACCAGCTGGACCTGGAGACGGACGATGTCATGATTCTGGACTGTTGGCTCCAGGTAGCCCGTTTGGCGTTTTGTGGGCCGCTGACGGACTTTTCTTTCCCATCAAACGTTTGACGTTTTGATGTCCTTCGTCTCCGTTTTTGTTGTGTCCAGATTTTTGTCTGGGTCGGGAAGGACGCCAACGAGGCTGAGAAAAAGGCAGCGCCGCGTTTAGGTGAGCCCGACCGGGAACCTTCACGCATACTAACAACTACCATCCGGCCCACGTACAAATATAGAGAGATTTTTTTCGAGGGCGGAGTCAATATGCTGAGAAAAAAATTGCCACTTTCTAAAGTGGAAAATTTAGGAGAAAAAAAACTTGCACATTTCCAAGTTTTGAGAGTGGCAGATTCGCGAGAGAAAAAAACTCCATAAAATTCTTTATTTGTTTCTCGCAAATGTGCCACTTTAGAAAGTCACAAATTGCAAATTTACGAGTTTTGAGAGTGGCAGATTTGCAAGAAAAATAACTCCATAAAATTCACCACTTCATAAACTCGGAAATTTGCAATTTTAAAAAGTCACAAATTTGACAATTTATAAAATTTACAATTTACTGTGTTGTTTTTTTCACAAATGTGCCACTTTAGAAAGTCACAAATTGCAAATTTACGAGCTTTTTTTCTTCCCAATTTGCCACATTCGATACTCACAAATTTACAAGCTTTTTTTTTTTCTCGTGACTTTCCACTTTAGAGAATAGCAAATTTGCCACTTTCTTAACTGGCAAATTTCCAAGCTTTTTTTTCTCAAAAATTTGCCACATTCTAAAGTAACTGGCAACTTTTCAAGCTTTTTTGCTCACGAATTTGCCACTTTAGAGAGTAGCAAATTTGACACTTTCTAAAATAAAAATTCACAATTTTTTTTTTCTCACAAATTTGCCACTTTTTTCTCTGCATATTACCTCCTCCCTCTAATATATATATATTTATTTTATAATTTTTTGGGTATTTTTTGCTGGACCTTTCAGCCGAGGATTACTTGTCATCGGACCCGTCGGGCCGCAGCGGAATTCCCATCAACGTGATCCGGCAGGGCGAGGAGCCGCCCTCCTTCACCGGATGGTTCCTGGCCTGGGACGCCACCTTGTGGGGAAAAGACCCCCTGGCCGTCATCGGCGCTCGTTAGATCGCCCGGCTCGTCGTTGTCGTTGTAGTGTTGCCTGCAGTTTAGCCACTCCTAGTCCAGTGGGCGGAGTCAGCTTGGTGGCCCAAATCTTTTTTTTGTCAAGAAACGGAAATGGGGGTGTTTTCGGGGGACGTTGATGGGAAGAGAAAATGGGGAAGTCGGGAAGTCACAAGTCTCACCTCGGCCGATTGATCATCATTACTTTGGAAATTGGCTGATTTTTTTTTTTTTTTTTATGAACTCATCCACATGTTACAATTTAAGATTAGAATAGAGTACAAACGTTCCCCCCAAAATATGTTTCTGTGTTGCAAAGTGAAAAGCACAAAGTTTTGTAAAACAATGAAACATTCGTCTTGTAGTTTTTGTGCACATTGAGACCAAAAAAAAGTTCTTTGAATCATTGGATGTATTTTATTGAGCTAAAAAACAAAAGACAACAAAAATATGTTGTTGTCTTTTTGGGAGCAGAAGTTGTTTTCACAACGTTGACTTCCTGTCACATGACTTTGTTGTGGAGTGGAATCTTTTCTTTTTTTTTTCTTTGCTTTTCTGCCTGCTTGCAAGCACATTTGAGGCGCGGAAACGTTTTGCCGCTTTTGGAAAAATAAAGATGCGACCAATGCGACCAATCGTGCTTGTTTGCGTGTGTGCGTCAGTGCTGACTGGCACTTTTCGCCGGTCGGGATTAAGCGGCGGGAATTAAGAAGGCCGCCTCGCTTCCTCTATTCGCCTTCCAGACTGTCGCTCGGACCCGCTTTTGCCGGCTGGCGGCAAAGATGTCTCAAAAGGTGGTCCTGATCACGGGATGTTCCTCCGGCATCGGCCTGGCGCTCGCCGCTCGCATCGCCAAGGATGAGAAGAAGAGATTCATGGGTAATGACGGAAACTTCTTGACGCACGTTCTTCATTTTTCTGCTTGCTCGCTCAAGTGTTGATTCACTATAACGCGGTTCGCTTTTCGCAGATTTTTTTTTGTTTTTTAACTGCAATTTTGCATGCATTATTATTATTATTTTTTTTTTTACAGTAATGTCACTGGGGTGTGAATTGACAAGTATCTGAAGATTTGATGCGTATCACCATTCATAGGTCACGATTCAATTTGTTACCGATTTAATCCCGATACTGTAACTCAATTACTGTGATTTTTTTAAACTCAAATTTAGAAAATACGAATCAGTAAGGATGTAACGATATCAAAAACATCACGATACGATATCACAAATCGATATGAAGCTCACAATATGATAATTATCACGATAGTGTCGGGAGGTTGGCGATATTTAAATTCTAATTAAGTTATTGTAAAAAAAAAAAGTCAAAATGTGGAGGAACTCAATGTGGGCATGTTTTGGGTGGGTGGGAACCTGACGATACCATCCGATATGCCATACAAGCCTCACGATAGCAACAATTTTACGATTATCCATATATATATATAACAGAGCAGAAATAAATAAAAATACTTAATATTACATCCAATTCAATCAATATTAATACTCCTCCGAAATTGTGTGCTTGAAAAAGTAGAAACATAAAATATAATATAAAATTGAAGATATAATCCACATATTTCACCGAAACATTTGCACAACTGGACAGATAAATAAATGTCTTCCACAAGTCAAAGTGCGCTGATGAGTCGTCGTCTTCTTCTTCGCCTGAAGACTTGCGTCCATTTTCCCGCCACTCTTACGAGGCGCTCCCCCTAGTGGCCCGCCGAGTCATTGCTCAATAAGTCACGAACAACGGAGCCGTTCTAGCGGCTGTACATGAAGTACAAATGTCGCGATACTTGCGTCGGCGTAATCGCTCATCTCTCGTGTGTGTGTTGAGTGTACGCCACCATGAGGAACGTGAGCAAAGGCGAAGCGCTGGTGGAGGCGGCGGGTCGCTCGCTGGGCCGCACGCTGGAGATCAAACAGCTGGACGTGTGCGACGAGACGTCCATCAAAACCTGCGTCGACAGCCTGCCCCAACGCAAGGTGGACGTCCTCAGTGAGTCGCGCACCTGCGACACCTGCTCATTAACAACAAAAATCGAGCAACGGCAAAATGCTTCCAATCGTTCATTCGAAAAACGCCAAAGGATGAAACGTTGAAAGCTGGCGCGTTTTTTGTCTTCGATTGAAATCAAGTCAGAATAATAATAATAATAAAGAGCTGAACGTTATTTGTTGCGTTGATGAGAAAAGTGTATATGAGAGGTTTTTAGAGACTTCAAACATTGATAGGAAATGAGGGAACGCTGTATATAATTTGAAATGCTTACTCACAATCTAATTTCAGCCTTGAAGTGTTTTTGTGTCGTTTCTTTTTTTTTAAAGGACAAAATGAGGAATTTCGTAACTTCATTATTTGTCATCTATAATTAATACCTTTTAAAAAAAAACATTTATTTTCCTTTTGATGTCGAGTGATGAGGAAGTAACGACCAAACATGGCTCACCTGATTTCTTGGTTTGGTCAGTAAACTGATTGTTATCAGGTGATATCATCATCAAAAAAAAATACTTTTTAAAGGTATTCATTGTACATGAAAAATAATGTTACAGAACGTTTTACTGCTAAAAATGGCTCAATGAGTCACGTATCGCTTTAAAGTGCACAAAGTGATCGATCACATGAAAAGAAATGTCAACAAATACTTTCAGTGTTCAGAAACGACAAATACAAAAATGGACTACAAATGCTGCCTTCATCACTTCATTTTTCAATCCAAATAAACAAGATGTGCAAGATTATCATGCGACAACATACAAAAATAGAGATATCTTTTTTTCAAGTCCAATACTGTTTGTGTTTATGGCATCGACTCCAAAGATGAGATATGAAATGACGCGAGGGCACACGACATGCCCGTCGTTATCCGTTTGACCAAAACCGCAGCGGTGCACAAAAGAGCCAAACTGAAACCAAACTACTCGATCCGTATTTTGCTATCCCGACTCGTATTGATCATGTCGCCATGTGGACGGCTCCGCCCACCTCCGCCCGCGTGACAGTCAGCAACGCCGGCGTGGGCATGATCGGCCCCATCGAGTGCCAGTCGCTGGACGAGATGAAGACGGTGATGGACACCAACTTCTTCGGCCTGGTGCGGCTGCTCAAGGAGATCCTTCCCGACATGAAGCGGCGCAAGAAAGGTCACGTGGTGGTCATCAGCAGCGTCATGGGCATCCAAGGTCGCCATTCTTAAGCCGCCAGCCCGCCGAGCCGACATTTTCACCAAAACTCCACTCGTTGCGGTGTGCCCGTGACAGGCATCCTCTTCAACGACGTCTACGCCGCGTCCAAGTTCGCCGTGGAGGGATTCTGCGAGAGTTTGGCCGTGCAGGCGCTCCGCTTCAATCTCAAGTAAGACGCTCGCCCTTTTGGATCGGAAAACGGCAAATCAATTACAAAATGATTGTGAAATAGGGCTGTGCAGATTCAGCACATTTTTCATTGCTTTACTGGATTTGGATTGATTTTTGCAAGGCCCACACAATATTGTGTCCTATTGCGATCAAAACATGGAACCTATCAAATCAAAGATGGAGTCTCTTCTTTCGTCAAGAAAAAGATTTTTTTTTTTTTCTTCCCATTTTGCAGCAATTGGCATTAGAATATAGCAAAGTTTCATCACTATTCACAAATTGTTTAAAACAGCGGTAAAAAATAGCTTGTTGCAACATGGCCCAGGTTGGTCTCTTATACTCTACTGCCACCTGCTGGCCATTTTTGTAATAACTATCATTTCTTCAACCGTTCTTTGCAGTTGAGAGGCAGCATCAAAGACTTCTATATGCTCTAGCATAAAACAAAAAACATAGTCTTTGGGAGCATGGTAATATTTAAAATAGAACGTATTTATACGTTTTTGGGAGCAAATGAGTTAATACATTTAAAACATGATAGATCATGCTGTTTCTACAAAGTACCGTCTCAAATGTTCTCCAATTTGGCTCCTGTAAATGTATAGCATCGTATGCTGAGAAACATTTCTTGGGAGGAGCAATATGGCCGCCTCGCGACCTCAAACGTTTGGCCTATCGGCTTATACAGTCATATATTCAGATCAGTGGTCCACTTCCTATACGTGGCTCGATACTTTTCGCCAACTTCCTGTATATAGCTTAATACATTTGTCTACTTCCTGTGCATGGCCCTCTCAGTACTTTTGTCCACTTCCTGCCCACAGCGCCAAATTCTTTCCCACTTCCTGCGTGTGTCCCAAGACAATTTTTGTCTGTACGTTTTGACTCGGCGTGTGTTGTCGTCCCCTCCGCCGCCGCCGCTTCAGCATCAGCCTGATCGAACCGGGTCCGGTCATCACGGAGTTTGAGCGCAAAGTGTTCGACGAAGGCGTGAAAACGGACCTGAGCAACGCCGACGCGGTGACGGCGGACATGTTCACCAACATCTACCTGAAGAACTACAAGCAGATTTTCGAGACGCTGGGACAGACGGCGGAGGATGTGGCTGAGGTAAGGTCGCGACCTTTTCCCACAGGTGCAGGAGCCGCTCCGCAAGCATCCTGGAGCGCCCCCCACCCCAAGTATGGAGGATAATTCGAAAATTATATAAAAAAAAAAAAAATTAAAAAAAAGAGAATATATATATGTATATATATATATATATATATATATATATATGGCTAAAAGTGAAAATAAAAACGGATATAAAAAATAATTAAAATAATTAAAAAAATAATTAATTAATTACTAATATATTTATTTATATATTTTTTGCTCGTTTTATTAACATTCATATTTATTTTTTATATCTAATTTTCGAATTCTATACCAGATGTGATCCGGGCTGCCAGATTGTATCGGGATCGCCTGCAGAAGACGTCACGCTACAGGATTGTCTGGAAATTGTCTGTTTACAATTGTTCAATAAAGTTGTATGGGAAAATGATGGCAAAGCGTTGGAAAGAAAATATTAAAGATGCCATTTAAATTACGTCAGTATAGATTGTTAATGTGTTCCTATTATCATTGATTTTTATTTTTGTGATTGATTTGTGAACAGCTAAGTAACCAAACCAAAGCTAACTTCGTTAGCGGTGCTGTACTGACGTCACCGGCAAGCGCAAGGCACGTCAATCTTCTTTTTTTTTCCACTTTAAAAGTATCATGCTTTTATATTTTTAAGGTTTATTTACGTTTTACAATTTTAGTCCATACATCTCGTTATTTAAATGACACCTTTATATTTTCTTTCCAACGCTTTGTCATTTTTTTTTCCCATACAACTTTATTGAACAATTGTAAACAGACAATTTCCAGACAATTCTGTAGCGTGACGTCATCTGCAGGCGACCCCGATACAATCTGGCAGCCGGAATCACATCTGGTACCGACAGTACCGGCGGCCGAACGAGCAGTCTATCCGGCGATAACGACTCCCGGAGCACCGAATTCCAAATGTCTTTGTTGTGCCTGTGGCCCTTCAGCACACGCTGAGGATCATGACGTCGGACAACCCGCCGTTCCGCCACCAGACCAACACGCTGTACACGCCCATGACCACGCTCAAGTACGCCGACCCCAGCGGCGACCTGCCCATCGACACCTTCTACAAGATGGTCTTCGAGCACGACAAGATCTTCAACGCCAGCCTCAACTTCCTCAAGCTGCTGCGCTGGCGGAGCAGGCGCAGCTTCACGCTGGACAAAAGCAACTGAGGCGACCGCCGTCGCGTCCTCCATTTTGTTGCTCGGAGGAGGAGCCGAGCCCATCAACGCTTGTGCTTGTCTTTAGCCACGCCCACAGTCGGTCATGTGACCACCGCAGCAAGTCACTTTACATTTTCAAAGCTTCACTTCTCGTTTTGTTGTGCACATTGAATAAAGACTATTAAAATAATACATTACATACTCAATGTGGAATAATGTGGCGTGTCTTATTTTTATAATTTCTATAATTTTTCTGAAATGATTGAAAAGTACTCAAATGATCTATTATATATAATACAATCCTAACCTGAGTCAGATGGAATAAAGAGATGCAATACTGTACAACAAATGCTGTGAAAACATATTTGAATATAAATAACAATAAACTCATCATGTAACATAATGTCATAAAAACGTACTCGCTACAACGTTAAATTAAAATACAATAAATAAAATTAGTCATGTATAATGTATAGGTCAAACATTGCAAGAGCTGTTTTTGTGCGTGTCAGCTTTTGTCCTCATGACAACTCAACAGGGATTACGTGGTGACACATGTAATACATAATCACGCTGATTATGTGATTATGTATTTACACTAATCTGGGATCCACGTGTCTATTTATGTAACATAGAAAGGATATCTCGAAAAAGATGGCGTTAACATTAATTACTTCGTCAATGTGAGATACAATAAATCAAAACGTGAGTATGCCGTTAAAGGTGCACGTTGCCAAATGACCACTGGGTGGCGATAAACAACCCAGAAGAGAAATAATGGGTAAAAAAAAATGGCGTCAAAAACTTTTTTTTTTTTATTATTATTTTTTTTATGGCGTCAAAAACTAAGACACATTGAAAACATTCAAATGAAACCATAATGAAGAGTTTTAACTGCTTTATTGTTTTTACAATCAGATATTAAAATATATAAATCTCCAAAGCAGGTTCGAACTTTGCAAATCTACACTTGTGAACATTAAACTGGAATATTAATTTTCAAACTACGTGTGATAATTTAAGCAACCAGAAAACAAATTCTGCCCAGCGATTGGTTGGCAACCAGTCCAGGGTGTCCCCCGCCTACTGCCCAGAGCCAGCTGAGATAGGCGCCAGCAGCCCCCGCGACCCTTGTGAGGAATAAGCGGTCAAGAAAATGGATGGATGGAAAACAAATTCTCAAAATTGAGTCGTGTTTTTTTTTTTTTTTAACATTCACAGCATTGCAACAAACATCAGATCAACGTTTCTATCGTCTTAACATCCACAGCTTTGGGGGGGAATCAATCAATTCCACACTAGAAAAAAACAACAAATAAATAATGACGATAAAGAAAATAACATAAGCCACAAAAAACGTCAACTAAAGACAATTAACCAAGAATTTTTAATTCGTACTTTTCTTGTTTCTTGTCAACTTACATAAGATTGATCCCAAGGCGAGAGATTTGTATTTATTTTAAAGAGATTTGTAAATGTAGTCGATGTGTTTTTGGACTTCCGGTTTCCTTCTTAGGTCATATCCGCACCAATGTTGGCTAATGTTGCCGGAGTACATTTTGAAAGTAGTCGACGGCCGAATCTGTCGTTTATTTGAGTTTGACACATTTGTGGATTCGTTCACTGTCCGCCTCTTGAGCGACGCCCTTGCGTCGGTTTCCCCGGCGGCACCGGACCAACTGTTGCTGAGCGAGCTGCTCCATTGTTCGCCGCTAGCAGCCTTAGCTTAGCATATTTTAGCTTCGTGTAGCCTAGCTTTAGCCATGCTCTCGGGCGGAGGCGGCGGCGGCTGAGCTGTTCCGTTGGACTCGTTCGGCGACTAAACCGCCTGCTTTTCCACTCCGCCATTTGTCACGCTCGTGATATTTGATCCGGCACTTTTGGGCCAATGTTGCGCGGAGACGTTTCGCTTTCTGTTGCGGCGTTAGCGTAGCCTCAGTTAGCCGCCCGGCGGGCGGGCGGACGGGACGTCTTCTCTTCTCTTCTCTTCGTTGGGCTGCGCCAAACGCAGCGGAGGATTCGTCACTTTTATTAAGTGTTATTGTCATTCTTATTATTATTTTGGGCGAGCGATGGCTTCGTCGTCCGGCAACGACGACGATCTGACCATCCCGCGCGCCGCCATCAACAAGATGATCAAGGAGACGCTTCCCAACGTGCGCGTGGCCAACGACGCGCGCGAGCTGGTGGTCAACTGCTGCACGGAGTTCATCCACCTCATCTCGTCCGAGGCCAACGAGATCTGCAACAAGTCCGACAAGAAGACCATCTCGCCCGAGCACGTCATCAACGGTGAGAGAGAGAGAGGGGGGGGGGGGGGGGGGGGATTGGCCGTTCGTGACGTCACAATCCGAACTCTGACGTCTTCTCTCTTTCCAAATAGGTTTGCACACAATCGTCATTCAACAATGGCAGATAAACAGTAAATGCAATCAACCAAACGATTATTGATGCATATGCATTACAAGGCTCACGATATGCCGATAACGCGATTATCGATATATTGAACCGAAAAAACTACTCAAGACATAAACTGATCTTTTTTCAATAAGAAAAGAGCTTCTTTTTGTACCATCACAACACAATATTAAAATTGGTGCCTTCTTCACAGTGAGTACTTTTATTAGTGTATTTTTTTTAAACAAGTACAAATGTCAGCTTAACAGAAACCACTTTTTGTGAACAAATTTGTCTTTATTAAAAACTGTCATGTCACATGTCTGTCAGTTACAAAGTCAATTGTTTCATTTTATAAACTGTGACAGTTTTTTTCTGTGTAACATTTCAAAAGTAAATAAATAAAATGACACAAATATGAAATCCAACTAAATCAATTAGGGCTGCACAATATATCGAAAATACTGTATATCGATATCACGATATTGGCCCATGCAATATGCATATCGCAAAGATGTGCAATAATATGGAATTTGATGCTTTTCTTCTGAATTTGTCCAGTCAGCCACTAACTAAAATGTGCACCGCCATCCAATAGTTGAACATTATCGAGAGGTCATTTCAGTTAATTAACAAAGATTGTATTGAGTTAGCTTATTCTGCTGCATGAAAATTGTAATTCTTACATTTAATAAAAATGTCATTTCTTTAGGTACATGTTAAATATTGCAATATCGATATCGCTATATTCAGCAACTGTATCTCATGATTTTCCAATATTGTGCAGTCCTAATATTAAAATTATGTGCTTCAGAAAGTCGAAACATAAAATCTGATTTAAAATGTTAAAATTAAATGTATAATGCACATTTTTCATAGATAGAAATGTATGGAAAGTGAGTTGCTGGACAGATAAATGTCTTCCACAAGTTAGTGCGCTGATGAGTCTTCTTCTTCGCCTGAAGACTTGCGTCCATTTCCCCACCACTTTTATGAGGCGCTCCCCCTGGTGGCCCGCCAAGTAATTGCTCAAAAAGTCATCGACAATGGAGCCGTTATAGTGGCTGTATATGAACTAGAAATCTTGCGATACTCGGCATGGAGACAAAATATCATGATTCATCGATATATCGTCACACTCCTAGATGAATGAATGAATGAATATCATAATAAAGACAAGATCAAGCTGCTTGTGACGTCCGTAGTGGCGGCGTGAGAAGGTGTCGTCGGGTCCGAGTGTTTGCTGACGCATGTGGTGCTGTCCGTCTCTTCCCGCCGTAGCTCTGGAGAGTCTGGGCTTCGCCTCGTACATCACGGAGGTGAAGGACGTGCTGCAGGAGTGCAAGACGGTGGCCCTGAAGAGGAGGAAGGCCAGCTCGCGCCTGGAGAACTTGGGCATCCCCGAGGAGGAGCTGCTCCGCCAGCAGCAGGAGCTCTTTGCCAAGGTAAAGCTGACGTCACGATAGCAGAAATGTCGTCGACCACGCCCATACCGTTGAAATTCCACCTTTCTCGATGCCATTTCCATACCATGCTAAGAATAGAAAATAAATCCTAAATCCCCTGCACTTGATTAGGAGTGAACAAACATCAACATTGTGTGCTGAAACTGACCAATTGGCATGTAGCTTGAAAGCATTCAAATCAAATACGTGTACGTTCAAGTATTAAGCAATAAAATCAACTACTGTGCATGTACAGCAGGCTAGCTTTAAGTTTTAGAGAGTAAAACAAATCAAATGCATCACAGTGCATGTACAGGACTGTCTCCGAAAATGACAATATTGTGATCAAGTCCTTTATTTTATGGAATGCAATCAAATAAGCAAAAATGCCACAAATTCTGGATTCATTACAAATCAACTGAAATATTGCAAGCCTTTTATTGCGCTAATATTGCTGATTATGGCTTCTTCTTTTTTTTTACTTGTGAGGAAATATTCTAATATTTTGAGATAGGATATTTGAAAAAAAAGTCGGGTTGATTTCCATTTGTGCATTTTTTTTTAATTTTTTTTTTTAGTGCAGTTTAATTTCCACAAGATGAAGGGGAACATAATATGCTTGTGAACCTATTTATAGATTTTTTTATTTTATTTATAATATTTGTAGACTGTTTTTCATTGCAGCAATGTACAAAAGCACAATATTCATGTATTTTTTTTTACAATATTGTGACCTTTTTGTGTGTTGCCAATCCACCCCGCAATATCGTGATGATATTTGTATGGTGATGTTTGGATATGGTTCCATCCTGATAGTTTTCAGAGCCGAGTTTGCCCTCCAGCAGTTTTCCAGCATTTTGCAGGATCTTTCGAGCCCTGCGCAAGATTTTGTCGCGTGAACTCTCAAGCACCCAACAGTGGACTCGTCTTTTCTTTTTTTCTTCTTTTTTTTCACCAGGAAAAAAAGGTAGATTTTCTCCTTTTTTTAAATTTTTTATTTTTTTCCTGTCCTCGCTAATCAGTTGTCAAATGTTCTTACATGCAAAAGCACAGGACAGGAAACACATCAAGCGCGGTTGGAGAGTTTTTTTTTGGCAAGGCGTTAATATTTGTGTATGCTTGCTAATAATAAAACTGCAACGGCTTTTTGTTTTTGTTGCGTTTGAACAAGGGGTGTGTAGACTTTTCCTGCCCACTGCTCCATGAAATGCCGTTCAAATGTCGGGACTGACGATGGAAATCGACTTCATTTGACAACTTTTGAACGCATGCCCGCAAGTTTTTTGTTTTTTCTTGTTAGTTTTGCATTGCATGATGGGATTGACGTGCGCGTGCGTGCGTGCAGGCGCGTCAGCAGCAGGCGGAGCTGGCCCAACAGGAGTGGCTGCAGATGCAGCAGGCGGCGCAGCAGGCCCAGATGGCGGCGGCGGCCGGCGCCGCCCAGCAGGCCGGTTCCTCTCAGGACGAAGACGACGACGACGACATGTGATCAGGGAAAAGCGACACGGACGGACGGACGGACGGACTCACAGACTTTGGTTTCCCGACCGCGACTCCTTGAAATTCTTTTGCATTGTGGATGATCACAGACTTTTTTTTTTTGTTTTTCTTTTTCTTCTTCCCTTAAAACGTTGACGTGTCAGTATTACTGATCGGCGTCACCCAAGATGGCCGCCCGATGTTGTTAGTGTTGACGATGTCATATGAAGAGGATGATTTGTGTGTCTACTTGTTCATTCCACAAACTTCTTCAAGCAATAAATTTTTTTTTTTTTTTTTTTACACCGCCACTGCTGCCGTGTCTTCTCTCTTTTTTTCTTTTTTTTTCCTCTTGAAATGCATCACATCGTCAACCGTCACTTGAAAATACAAACATGGAAAATGCTTTCAAAGTGCTATGCGATTATTAATAATTTTTTCCACTCCTCATCCCGATGGTGCTCATACTTGGAAGATTCGGTGGAAATTCGTCTTTTGTGTAAGATTTCCATCTCGAGCAAGTTCTTCATGTAAGAGTCTCGTTTCTCATTTGAAGAGAAGTCATTCGATAGTGAATAATATATAAGGCAGTATTTTTATTGTTTGCGTTTAAAATGTGTGAATATAGTATGTAACATTTCTTCTAGCTTTCATAGCATTATAAGAATTGCGTAACAAGCTTTGTTTATTTTGGACCTATTGTCACACAGCAGTCATGCGGTCGGTCAGTCAGGTCCGATACCAAGTAAATATAGGGCCAGTATCGCTGATATCAATCAGTACTTTTTGAAAATGATAGTATATCATAAAAAAATAGTACTGAATTGCTTATTCACGATCAAATTTCAACCTTTTAGTGTTTTTTTTTTTTCTTAAGGACAAAATTAGGACAAAGTTAATTGATAAATAGAAAATTCATTATCAATGTCCCCCCCCCAGAAACATCCATGTCACACGATGGAAACGCTAGCGTGACGCGACGTGTCCGTTTTCAGTTTGGCCAAACTGAAAGGAAACGACTAGATTGATATTTTGGTGCCAGTATTGATCCGATATCAATAATATCGATATTAGGATCAATCCGCCCATCGTTTATATGGAGTCGAGCCACACAGTTTTTTTTACCTCCTGTTCTCCTCCTAGACTCTTGAATTAATCACTCATCTTTTGATATTTCATTTTTTTGTGTATCATTTAAAAAAAAAAAAAATCGTACCACTGATTTATTTTTAAGTTAACTAAAGTAAACAAAAACCAAGACGAGCCGACAGAGTTCCTTTTCCTCGACAAAGCCGCCAACTCCGACGAGGAATTTTGATTTTGGAGCTAATTGATTGATATTCTGTAATTGTGTGTCAAGTTGTTTTTCATCAAATAGATGAGAGAAAAATTTATGTGAAATAGTTTTAGAGGCAAAATATTGAACATTATCTATTGACAAAATATATATCTAAAATGATTGTCCTGACGACAACTCGACTAAAACGTTGACAGTTTCTGTTGACTAAAACTAGACAAATAAAATGACGTTTTCTTGGACTAAAATGTTTGATTTATAGTCGACTAAATCAAAACGGGATGAGGTTGACAAACTGGGATCAAAACGAAGAAACGTGACTGAAATTGGACTAAAACTGAGACTACATTTCAAAATGGCAGACAAATTGAACACGACTGCTCGTGATGACTGCGATTGGCTGGCGACCGGTCCAGGGTGTAATAACCCCGCCTACCGCCCAAAGCCAGCTGAGATAGGCTCCAGCACCCCCCGCCACCCTTGTGAGGAAGAAGCGGTCAAGAAAATGGATGGATGCACGTGGTGACTTTTTTTTTTTTTTTTTTTTTGGCTGGCGGTTAAAAAAATTAAAAAAAATAAAAAATGTGGTTGGGCAAACCTCGTATGTTACGATGGCTCGATGGAAAAAGTCTTGGAAAATCGATTCCAAGCCAGAAGAACATTGACAGCGCAGGAAAACTGAAATCATTTTCACATTAAAAAAAAATAAAATAAAATTTCTAATCAACAGAGACTTTTTTTCTTTTTGTTGTTTGTTTGTTTTTTGCGGTGTCATGAGTGCAAACGTCCGCCGCACGTCGCTGTCGGCTTGTGCAGCTGGCACACAAAAAGTTGGTGTGGAAAATCACAAAAACAATGTGGCATGTTATGTTAATTAAATAAAGCTCTTCAAAAAAAAAAAAAAAAAAAAGCCTTATGCAACGTTGTGGTTGAAATCTTACCTAAGTGTCTTGTGTAAGTCTTGCGTAACTGTACAAACATCCCTTGCGGATTAAAAAAGTCCTTTGAAGTGCTTTCGAGTCTTCAATTGTGACACGTTGGCAAGTTTTTGTATTTTTGTGGAAAGTGGCCTTCGCGACGACTTCCAAAAAAATGTTGGAACGGCGAAAGAAACGTTTGGAATTGGTCGACGCGTGCAGATGTCGACAAACGCAACAACTTTCTTCTCCTCGCACGGAACAGAACAGAGAAGAGGAAAAAATGACAACCTCATTTACTACTTGCACTTTTCTCAGCTTACAAAAGCATCAAACCAAATATTAAATCACATTCAAAATCAGGGATGGGCAACTTTACATTGACTGAAGCAATACTGGATTTTGACGAGGAATGTGATGATATTTATATATATCGATATCGCGATAAATCGTCATACTTTGTCTCCTGAAAGATTATCGTTACACCTGCACATGTATGGCGATATTTGTAGTTCTTATCCAGCCACTAGAATGGCTCCATCGTTGATGAGTTATTGAGCAATTACTTGGCGGGCCACTAGGGGGAGTGCCTCATAAGAGGGGCGGGGAAATGGACGCAAGTCTTCAGGCAAAGAAGACGACTCATCGGCGCACTCTGACTTGTGTTTATCTGTCCAGCAATTCACTCAGTTTTGTATACGTTTCGATGAAAAATGTGTATTATAGCTTCAATTTTAACATTTTAAAACATATTTTGACTTTTTGAAGCGCACAGTTTCTGAAGAATATTAATTTATTCATTTATTGATTTAATTGGATTTAATATTTAAGTCATTTTATGTATTTACTTTTGCAAGGTTACACAAAAAAAATGGTGTCACAGTTTATGACCTGACGGTATCATCATATCATGAGATAATCGTTATCGTGAGCCTTGTATCGCATATCGTATCATATCGTGAGGTTCCCACCCCTAATTTTGACCGATTTTTGCAAGGCCCACAGAATATTGTGTTCTATTGCTATAAAAAAAAAAAAAACATTGAACCTACCAAAAAAAAAAAAGATTAAAGTCTCTTCTTTCATCAGGGAAAAAAAAAAGTATATTTCTATCTGTTTCCGTTTTGCAGCAATAAGCATTATAGCTAAGTTTCCTTACTATTTACAAATCAATTTTGAATTGTGAGTAATTGAGCTTTTTTTTTTTCCAACAGGGCCCTGGTTATCTCTTATATTCTGCTGCCACCTGCTGGCCGTTTGTGTAATAACTACCATTTCTGCAACTGTTCTTTGCAGTTGAGCGGCTGCATCAAGTATGCACGAGCATTAAAAAAAAACGTATAAATACGTCTTTGGGACACTTAAAACATTTAAAATAGAACGTATTTATACGTTTTTGACAGCAAATGTGTTAAACGCTTACAATTTTTCATCAGCATCAGACCACGTTAGCGCTCTTGCTAACCAGTTGGATGCCTGACTAAAATGCTGTTTTCGATATGTCCTCAGACAATATTCATCACCTTTCATTTGGGAATAATTGAAATCACCATTAGGACATTTTGGTTGTTGTTTTTTTGGCTACAAAACAAAAAAAATGTTTGAACACGTCAAAACTATTCAAGGTGTATTCAGGTAGCTGAATCGGAAATTCAGCGCGCGACGTCGTTAAGGCAGATTGATTGACGGGATCGAGAACCAATCGTTAAAGACGATCCACCCGGAAGACGAATCGTGACAAAAAGATCCTTTTTAAAATTAAAAAAAAATAAAATACAAATATATGAATGTAAACAACTCCAAATTAGGATTCCTCATCTTTTATTTTGTAATTGAATTTTGCTGAATTGCACAGCCCGACTTCTGACGAGATTTCATTTTTCGCAACGCAGTTCTCAATGCATGTATGAAAATGCAGAATGACGCATTGTTTGACCCCGCCCCCACCCCGGTTAAGTGGAAGAAAATGGATGCCGATGGTTTGGTGTCGTTGCTCACCGAAAAGGTCACGCGGCGACTTCCTGCCGGCGTGCGTGCGAGCTCCTAAAAAATAACGGCGAGTGACTCATAAATGTTGTATAATAATTGTTTTGTGGTCGTGCGAGCATGTGGCGCTGCTGTGGACATTTTTTATTGGAGCAACGAGTTGCTAATTGAGAACATAAGCTGCATGTGGAATGTGGAACTTATGCAACAACTGGTTGACCGACTTTTCCTGGGCAACATCTTCGCCCCACGCCTCGCATCTTGCTAGCTCGCACACGCATCATCTTTTGGTTTTTTTAAATTTACATGTCAAAACAAGACAAGTTTTGTTTCATTTGAAAGTATTGATTGACGTTGGACGAGCTCGTTTTCAGGCTCACACACGACTACAAAATCCGACATCCTGTCATGTTGCTAACGTATATTTGTGCTTGTCGCCATGTTGACAAACATTCACAACGATGCTAAATCACATTTCAAATCATCCCCAAAGGCTCATACATGAAATTAATTCCCAAAGACTAAAACGAAGGACATGTTTGCTATGATTATATTTAGTTTTAGTTAGTTTTCTAAACATAAAATGTCGTTTCAGTTCGTTTTCGTTTTTTAAAAAAGCATTTTCGTCTTTATTTCGGTAACAATATTATTTTTTGAATTTTTGTTTTAGTGTTTTCATTAGTTTTAGTGAACTAAAATAACCTTTAACTCATTCACTCGCCACCATTTTCACATTTCGCAATCCCGTTCGCTCCCGGCTGTTTTACTGGATTTTGCAAGGCCCACAGAATATTGTGTTCAATTGCTATGAAAACATGGAACCTATCAAAAGAAAGATTAAAGTCTCTTCTTTCATCAGGAAAAAAAAGTTTCCGTTTTGCAGCAATTAGCATTAGAAGAGAGCTAATTTTCATCAATTTTCACACATTTATTTGAAATTTAAAAGTAATTGAGCTTTTTTTCTACATGGCTCTGGTTGATCTCCTTTGCTCTACTGCCACCTGCTGGCCGTTTGTGTAATAACTACCATTTCTGCAACCGTTCTTTGCAGTTGAAAGGCTGCATCAAAGCCTTCTGTATGCTCTAGCATAAAAAAAAAAAAGTGGGACACTTACAACATTAACTCATTCACTGCCTTTGACAAGTATACTTGTCAATTGTATTTTTTAGAGCGGTGCTAAATGGGGGCGAATCTGAGCATGCTCCACTGTAAATATCAAACTTGGAAACAACTTTACTGATGCCCAACCACCGGTAGATGACATCATTGCCCCATTTTATAGGAAATAAACACAGTTTCAGAGTCCATGGGAGAAATGGCTGTATTTTGGCAAACCGACATTTTTCTGCTGTCAATTATAAAAGAACGGGACGGGACAAAAAGTAGGGAGTCTATTCTGTTATTTGGTAGATTCGGTTTATATATAATTATTGAATGGAATATCACGTGAGTATTGGAAATGTAAAAATGTTCTATAATGACTGGCACGTTATTGGGAGCAAATGAGTTAATGGCACCTGTTTTTTGATACCCTCCCTCCTTACTTTGACCGTTTAGTTTATTTTATTTTATTTGAACTGAGTCATATGCCATCTTTAGCATATGTCGCGGGCCACTGAAAAATGGACGGCGGGCTGCAAATGGCCCCCGGGCCGTCGTTTGGACACCACTGACTTAACACATTCAGCCATTTTCACTGAAGCAACTGGATTTGGACTGCTTTTGCAAAGTCTGCACAATATTCTATATTGGTATCAAACGTATCGTTTTTAGCTACAACAACAAAAGCGGCTCAGCTAACGCGCGGCCGCCAGGACATGCGCGAGTCATGTGTGCGGCGTGCACGCCACTTAGCAAGCGAGCAGCCTCACACAAAGACGCCGATTGTTTCAATTGTTGCGATGCCAACCGGCCGCCAAGCCACATGTTGCTCGTTATGGACGCTCACGTGGAGGAGCTCGCGCGGAACAATATTAGCATGTTGCTGGGCACAACCGCCGCTAGCCGCAAGCTAACATGAGCGCAACGGTGCGTTTCGAGGCGCATGTCTCCCAGTTGGTTTCTTTTGTTTTTTTTTCTCTTGAAGACAGTCCAAATTGCCGTGTGTCGTTTAGTTACTCTGATTTCCACTGTCCAAAGTTACCCACCGTCTTGTGATGGAGCAATGTATGATGAAAATATTGGAAATATTGTTGAAAAGTCCTATATTGCTATGTTGTATTCTTTCTTTTCTTTAGAACATGGAAGGGAGGACCAAAACTGACAAAATTCAAAATAAATGACTTCAATGATAAAATAAAAACGAATGTATATATATGTATATATATATATATATTGCTCTTTTTATTTACATTTATTTTTTGGATATAATTTTCAAATTATATTTTTCTATATTCATTTTTATTGTCAATTTTATTTATTTATTTTGAATGTTGGCAGTTTTGGTCCTCTATAAACATGGGTCACTTTCACACAAAAAAATTTTTGTGAAAAGAAATATGGCAAGCCAGAGCAGTGATTTTGACCCAAATATGTTTTTTTTTTTTTGTTTTTTTTTTTTTTTAGGGGGGTTGGGGGGGCTCAAATTATTACAATCTCAAAAGACTGAGAAAGATATTTTGAATGGCAAACTTTATTGACAGATATGCAACAATGAAACATGCTATTTTTAACTTGCCGCTCGTTATTTACCCTGTGAAACTGCAGCTTTTTTTTTTTTGTGCTTTTTTTTGACAACTTACCATGACACATATGGTTTATAATATATATTTTAATATTATACAGTAAATCCTCCGTTTGAGTAGGACGTGCCTAATCATTCCAAAGTGTTGCTATTCCTCTCCCTCACAACGGGCAGAAAAAAAAAGAAAATCCAGACAGCCCTTCAAGTTGTCCCGGATCCAAACGGATGTTTCTCATCCGTTGTTTTGCGGGTTTGAAAGTCACACCAGCTGAGCCAGACGCTCCTCCGCGATTCCAGTTGATGATGACCAAGTTCAAGATGTCGGCGGTGGTACGAAAATGTCAAGTTGCAGCAGGTAGGTCACATGATCAATGAGGCTGTCACACCTGTGGCTCCAATCTGCAAGTTCTTTCTTACCTGCGCCAACAGGCAGGTTTGCGTCAAGTTCTCGTCGCGACAGGTTATCGACCTGAGCAGGGCCCGATGCTGATACCGATTATTGGTCGAAAAAAAATATCGCTTAACGAGATTATTTAAAAATATAAAAATGCATAAAATGAACCCCTTCCTCAATTCCTTTTCATTGGGTGCCACTTGGGCACAAAAACTTTCGCGATTAAGATTCTCTGCTTTGAATGACAAGTTATATTAAAAAAAATCTTGAAAGGGCAATGACAAAATAAAAACAATAAGAATAGAATTAACTCAAATAATACCAACTGAAAAAACAAGAACAAATACTGTTCCTGTGCGTTTTGGCCTCTTGGTGGCAGTGTGGTGCTGTGCAGCCATTGGGCTACATACCTCAAGTGAGTACAGAAGAAAGTGAGGGCTCTAAGTCCTGAGAGAAGTTCTGTGCTGGACGAAGACTCCAAGGGAAGTTCCAAGGGTCTTTCCCAAGAAGATTCTAGTTCCAAAAGTAGACTCTAGTGCCACAGAAAGGTTTTAGTCACAAGGAAAGTTCTCGTCTCAAGAGAGGTTCTAGTCTTGAGGAAAAGTCCACTGTTGTAGTCCAGAGACAAGATTCTTGCCCCAAGAGAAAGTTCCTGTCCTGAGAAAGGAGGTTCTAATCCCCACAGAAGGTTCTGGTCCCAAGAGAAACGTTGCTATTATGCTGTGCAATGCTAATCGCGAAGAGCAGTCATGTGACCTACGAAGCAACGCAAGCGAAAAGTGGAAACGGCAAGTTTATTAAAGAGCAGAAACCAGTAGAAATGTTAAAAGAGGAAGGAAGGAAGGAAGGAAGAAAACGTCAAATCACAACTGTCACTGTTGGGTCACATTTTGAGCAAGGGTGTCACATCATTGGTTGTAGTCTCCAGGCTCCTCCCCTTCCTCCTTCAGCAGGCAGGTGCGTACCAGGGCCTCGGTGACCATGTACGGATCGCAGTTGGCGGACGGGCGGCGGTCCTCCAAGTAGCCCTTTCGGTCCTCATGTACGGCCAAGGGGATCCGGATGCTGGCACCGCGGTTAGCGACGCCGGCAGAGAAGTGATCAATGTTGGCGGTCTCGTGGTGACCAGTCAGGCGCCGGGCGTTGTCCAGACCGCCCTTGGGGTCATAGGCGCGGATATGGTAGTGGTGACGTTTGGCCAGACGCTCGATGGCTGCCTCTATCACCCTGAGCAGAAAATTAAAAAACAAGATGTTATTTGAAATCAGATTCTGAAGAGAGAAGGTTCTAGTCCTCTTAGAATTGGTTCTGTCACAAGAAAAATGTTCTACTCTTAAGGGAAGGGTTTAGTCCTGAAATAATGCAGGTGGTGTTTACCCTAAACCAGGGTTCACCAATTGCAGTCCTCAAGGTCTGGAGTCCTGCAAGTTTTTCGATGTTTCCGCCTACCAACACACCTGATACTAAAAATCAGGATCGTTATCAGGCATGCTGATGAGTTGATTATATGAATCAGGTGTACTAGTGAGCGGAAACATGGAAAACCTGCAGGACTCCGGACCTCGAGGACCGGAATTGGTGAACCCTGGCCTAAACCATCTAATGTCCAGTGAAGTTTCTAAAAATTTCTGTGGTTCTTGTCCTGAGAATACGTTCAATTCCTGAGTCCCGAGAGGGAGTTGCAGTCCCAAGAATGTGTGTGGTTTTGTGTACAATACTCACTTGAGTCCTCCTTCCTGCCTCATGTCCTGGGTGCTGAAGTTGGTGTGGCATCCTGCTCCGTTCCAGTTTCCCGGGATGGGCTTGGGGTCCAAGGACACAATCAGGCCAAAGTCTTCACACACTCGATGCAGGATGTAGCGAGCCATCCACAGATGGTCGCCCATGGTGATGCCCTCGCACGGCCCCACCTGGAACTCCCACTGGAAATGCAGCACAACACAACCGTCACCGTCACGCGGTCTACATTCGAGAACTTATTCAACAATTCACTTTTTTTTTAATATGAAGAAAAAAATTGAAAATGGCTACAAAGTCCATCTTCTTTTCCTTCTCTGGAGTCGGATCTCAGGGCGAGCAAAAATGAGTTGAAAGGCCCAGACTTCCTTCTCCCCAGCCAGGTCAACCTGGAGACATCGTTGATCCAGTGCATAGGATTTCCCTGGTGTGATGTGCCCGAAACGCCTCAGTGGGGAAAGATCCAGGAAGACAAAGATTTTCCTCACCACATGCCCGAGTCAGCGCCACCTCTGGCACCGATCCATTTTTCAATCACTTGCGATATTTTGCTCTCACTCATGAACAAGACTCCCACGATACTGGAACTCCTCCATTCGGGGCAGGATCTCATTCTCGACCTGGACAGTGGTTTCAGACTTGGGAGGTGCTTATTCTCTTTGCAACTGCTTTTGAAAAGTTGGTGGAATTGAGGCGCTTTTCGATTTATTCTCCAGAAAGGTTGGGCACTCTTTGCGGTTGTTTGGTGCGAACACACAAACAGAAGTCAATAACCGAAAGCAGAAAGGCGGTGGCGTGGATCAGTGGTACGGTAGTCGTCTCCCAATCCAGAGATCTTGGGTTCGATCCCATGCCATTGTGACCGCGGCAAAGTATCCTTGAGCGAGATACTAAACCCCCAGTTGGCTCCTGATGCTGTGTCATCAGTAGGTGAATGTGTAAAGCGCTTTGAGGGACTTTAAGGTGGAAAAGTATAAATCAAGTACCATAGAAGGATGCTACATTCTTGTCCATCGGGTGAGCCCCAACAGTCAGCCCACTGAGGCAGGGGGGGGGAGTCTAGCATTACCCGTTCTAACCCTACGAAAAGCCTTTGTCCCTTCAGTGGTCTGCACCCATTGGGCGCTTGCATCATGTCATCAACCAACACCCACACATTACCTGTGCTGGCATAACCTCTGCATTGGTGCCGCAGATTTTCACACCGGCGTACAAACAGGCTCGGTAGTGCGCCTCCACCACATCGCGTCCGAACGCTTTGTCGGCGCCCACGCCGCAGTAGTAGGGACCTGAGGGACGCAAAGCAATGACTCCTTGCTCACAACCACCGGGCGAGTTGGTAGGCGGAGGTCAGAGGGCGGAGGCCGGTGGGTGGCTCACCTTGGGGTCCCGGGAAGCCGTTGAGGGGCCATCCAAACGGGTACCTGTCGGTGCCCAGCAGCGTGTACTCCTGCTCCATCCCGAACCAGGGATGCTCCTTCTCCACCATGCTCATGATGCGACGACACCTGTCTCGAAGATTGGTCTCTGAGGGGGGCGGAGCAGAGAGAAGCATTTGTCTTCCATCTTGTATCGGAGCCAACAAATGAATATTAGGCCAGAGAAAATGATGCTAAAGCGTTGACAAAGATTCATTAGAAGAGTAAAGAAATCATCAATCGCAATTTGGACACTTTGTATCTGGATAAACAACAGATTAAAAAAAGAAAAACATTTGCTGCTTTGGTCAAGTCTCCATTGTGGATCACCTTGTCTGCTTTTTTTTACAGGCAGCTTGGACAGATGACAAGATGAGAAGACAAGAAGAAGAAAAAAAAAAACAAGAAGATAAAAGCAAAGAAAATAGTAACCTTACCCAACCCTTTTCTCCTAGGAATAGGATTAACACATCCCAGGACTAGTAGCCTACTGTATCTCGGGACGAGAACCCTCTCTCAGACTCCTTGTGGAACCTTCTTTTTGGAATAGTACCATCTCTTGGGACCAGAATTTTTTTCTCTTGGTACCAGGATTTTTCCCCAAAAAACGTTTTTGGCTCAAGGCCTTCTCAAGGGACTGGAAGCTTCTCTCTTGGGACAATCACTTCTCTTGGGACTAGAATCCCCAGGAATAGACCCTTATCTTAAAAGTAGAACTTGCTCTCTGGACCGTAGCATTCTCCCTGGAACAGAACCTTCTTTGAGACTATTACCATCCCTTCGAATTCAATCTTACTCTAGACTACAAGCTTTTCTCTGGACCACAACCTTCCCTTCTGACTACAAGATTCTCTCTTGGAATGAGCAATTCTCCCTGGACTACAAACTTCTTTTCGCCGACAACCATCTCGACAACTTCTGTCTGTGGACTCCAAACTTTAGGACCACAACCTGAATCCTTGTCACGGGACCAGCACTTGTCTGGGATCTGAAGCACCTTGTCTGTGAACGTACCTGCGGGTTCTTTGTTGTGCTTCAGCACCTCACACAGGACCAGCTTGTTGGGGTCTTTCCTGAAGGGGTCCCGGAAGATGGCGACGGGCATCAGGAACATGTCGCTGTTGGAGCCTTCAGACTGGTACGTGCTGGAGCCGTCAAAGTTCCACTCGGGAGCATCTGACACACGTCAATCATTTTCATGCAACGATCATGTCATGTCTGGAAATTTCATGTTAGCGTGACATTCGCGTGTCTTGTGAATCGTACGATGTGGTCCAGTTTGGGAATTTTTCTTTTTAATTAGTTTTTATTGCATTTTGCGTTTTGTTTTTTAAATTGAGTTGGTTTTAATTAGTTTTTATTCGTATTAAAGTAAGTATTTAGTATTAGTATTAATTTTTAATATTAAATTTGAATAATAGTATTAAGTATTAGTATTAAAGTATTTTAATTAAAGTAATTAAGTATTAGTAATAACATTTAAAAAATAATTACATTTAATAAATGCTTAGTTTTAGTTGTTTTAGTTAGTTTCAATATTAATTTTAGTTTTATTTTTTTAATGCGTATTGTGAGCAATATTAAAAAAAAAAATAGCATGGGACTGACGTCATCTTTTGGTGCTTTCCTATTGGCTGCTGCTCGATGACGTCACTTGTGTGTGACACACTTTCAAATGTCTGCATTCCGTTTCATATCAAAAATAAATATACTTAAAAATCACATTTCAAATCATCCCCAAAGGCTCATGCATTCAATTCACTAAAATGAAGGACTTTTTTTTACTATAATTATAGTTTTAGTTAGTTTTGTAAACATAAAATGTAGTTTCAGTTTTGTTTTTGTTTTTTTTTGTTTTTTTTAAACATTTTCGTTTTTATTTCATTAACAAAATTGTTTTTTAAATTTGAGTTTTTTGGGGGTGGTTAGTTTTCACTAAAATAACCTTGGTGTGGTCACAATGACATAAATGTAATTACAAGTTATGTCAACATCATTACAAAATCAAATGTTTTCATTGTAACATTAAGGTAATTATTTTTTTTATTAATTGCATGTTTATAACAATGCAATGTAGATGCGTGCAATTACACATTTAAGGCAATGTAATGACAAGGATGTCATGTAATACAAAAACATTTTCAAATATATATAAATACTATAAATACATGTTGTACCCGTAATAACTTCATAGCTTATGAATCTAAGCACCTTTTGAAAAAATTACAACTTGAAATTGAAACAAAGTACATGCAACATTTTCATGCAATTAATTATGCAATTATAATTCATGTGACAAATTCCTAAAATTGTAAGTCTAATTACCGTACACCTTATAACATGACTGTAATTACGTGTTTGTGATAACATTACAAATCGATAGTTGGAATGTATAATTGAACTTGATTTGGAATTCTCAGAAAAATGAACAATTACTGGTCAAGTTTACCTTATTACATCTAACAATGCAATTACAAATTATTATGATTCATTTATTATAAATATTAGAATTGATTAGTATTATTATTGTTGTTGTTGTTATAATATATGATCTAATATTACAAAGTATGCTAAATAATGAATGCACAATTGCAAGCGGACTGACCTTGGACACTTTTGAGTTGCGAGTCCAGCGTCCGGGTCTTGGAGCGCAGACCTTCTCCGGAGCCGTCGATCCAGATGTAGGTGGCCTGGACCTTGTCTCCCTGGGGGAGGTCCAGGTACTGCTGCCTGACGGCCTTGTTGAGTTTGCTGCTGCTGGCTGCCATCGAAATGCTCACAACTTGCAATCTGACCGAGGATGATGATGATGAAGAACAAACAAGACGAGGAGGTCAACTTCAGCTGTCAATCATTCCCGCCCGCCGAAGTCGCGCGCTTTTTTATACTCGTTGCTCGTCCCTTCCGATTGGCCACACATGAGCGCCTGGGGCGGGGGCGCGCACAAAATCCATCGATCAATCCCTCGACTTATTCATCAATAAGGCTTTTGTGTGCGTCGCGTCTGACCGTGTGACGTCGTCGAAAAAAAAAAAAAAAAAAAAAAAAACGTCGAATCGTACGTGTGCGTTTGAAATGTTTAGCCTCGGGTTACCATGACAACCGCTGCTTTGTAAGTTTGGTTTTCGTTTTGGTTTGCGAATGAAGGCAACGCGCGTCTGTGAACAAACGGCGACATCTGCTGGACAAAGTGGGTCCTAGCGCCTTACCAGCAATTCGATGACGTAGCATGCTGCATTCGACAATGTGACGTCACTGAATGGCAAAACACAATTTACTCGAGTACAAAACTAGACAGCTTTGATTCATAAATATTCGACGTAACGTGACGTAACGTGACAGTATGTCATTATCTCCCTGCATGAAAAGTTACGCTCAACTAGTATGGAATGCTTATGAAATAAGATCAAAACAATACATGAAGCAAAAGTGAGAGAAAGTCAAAAATGAGTTTTAAGAACCAAAATTAAAAACAATTTACCGCCATTTTGGTTGTTTACTTTGGCCTCGAACGCTTTCAGGTCGGAACTGGGAAAAAACGTCTCTGATATTTCTGACCATCCTCGAATGCAGCATAAAAAAATTGGGCTGTGACGTCACGACCAGTTGTTGCTTTCCTTTTGCTGACGATTAGAAGGAAAAGCTTTCTTTTCTTTTTTTTCTTCTTTTTTTAGCTTTCTATGGACTAACTTGAAATGAGGACAGAATGTCAAATGTAAAGCAAGAAAAATCTTCCTTTTAGCTTTTATTTTGAAATCAATCAACCAATCATGAGAGACAGCATGTGAGACATATGAATCCATAAAGAAATGACCAAATAAGATGGCAGTATATGATGACACGAGAAAAATGTTGGCTAATGTTAAAAAAGATGATGAGATGGTTGGCAATATGCAAATGACTTTGTTGTGTGTTTTTGGCAATATGCAAATGGTGGTTGTGTTGAGGTCATATGCAAATGACTTGTATGCTTAGAGAAGCGTTTGGTGATGTGCAAATGAGCTCGTCCGAGTCGCTCACCCACGAAAGCTGCCTTGAAATTCCGCGTCCGGTTGAGTTGACTCTGGAAAGTCAAGTGGACTTTTAATCTCCACATTCAAGTCGGCCGTTCGTTCTGCTCACGAAAATCACCGTCAAACTGGTGAAAAAAGAAAAATGAGAAGCATAAGGGACGAAGACGCCAAACGTTTCTGCTGTCTTGCCCGAGGGAAGGTGACGTCACGCGCACGCCGGCCTGTGGGCCAGTGCGTCGAGCCGTGGTGACGTCACAAATGCAGTTCGATGTTAGCTGCATAGTTTTTGTTACACAGTATCTGCTATTTATTTTTATTGTGAAACATTTATTTATCAACAAATGAAGCTTACAGGCCTTTGGCTTTGCATGTCCAAATTTGCAATTATGAACGAACATAACAATCAAGTTATTCCAAGTAAATTGTTTCATCGTATTACTCCAAATGGAATATGACGCAACAGCACATTACACACACACAAGCTGTCCCAAAAAAGGTTGCAAGTGAAAAACAAATGTTGGTCGGTTTCAATGTTACTGGCGCAAAAGGAACATTTGTTGTCCTCAATGTTACATTTAGAATGCAAAAATTCCTTACAGGGATCGATATTGTTCATATTTTTCAATTGGACTTCTCTAGCTTTGGGTGGAATGTGGAAAGTTATCAATTGGCATCAATTGACTTAACATTACAATTTGTACATTTTTCCATGAAATTCCGTCTCCGAAGAGGTAAAAGGAAACATTTATTAGTTCATATTCCTCTCAGCACTTTGATATTTCTTTGCATCGGCGTGGGTGACTTGTCGGTGGCTGACGTCATCTACCACAAGATGGCGCCGTTACTCTACATTTACTTTTTATTATCCGGGGAATTTTCGACACAATTCTGCTGACATTTTTTGACATTTTGTAAGTGGTCATTTGTTTTTATTTGCGTTTTCAGGTGATGACTTGACCGGCAAAAAAAAAAAACGTCTTACTATACATCCATCCATCCATTTTCTTGACCGCTTATTCCTCACAAGGGGTTGCTGGCGCCTATCTCAGCTGGCTCTGGGCAGTAGGCAGGGGACACCCTGGACTGGTCGCCAGCCAATCGCAGGGCACACAGAGACCAACAACCATCCACACTGTCTTGTCATGGTTGTTTAAAAAGAAAAAAAAAACTCCTTATGCTTTGGTCGTTTAAATATATGCTCGTTTAAAAAAAACGCCTTACTATATATGATTTTTTTTAACGCCTTGTTACTTACTTGCTTGTTTTTTTTTAAATGCCTTACTATCCATAGTTGTTAAAAAAAACACAAAAAAAAACGCCTTATGCTCTGGTCGTCATTTAAATAAATGCTCGTTTAAGAAAAACGCCTTACCATACATGATTTTTTTTTAACGCCTTACTATACATGCTTGTTTAAAAAAAAAAAAAAATGCCTTACTATACTTGATAAAAAAAATTTCGAGCCTGACTATACATCCTTGTTTTGTTTTGTTTTGTTTTGTTTTGTTTTTTTTATTATTATTTAAAAAGCCTTACTATACATGGTCTTTTTTTTTTTTTTTTAAATTAAAAAAGCCTCTTCTCCGGGTACTCCGGTCTCCTCCCACATTCCAAAGACATGCGTGGCAGGTTCATTGGGTGCTCCCAATTGTCGCTCGAGTGCTTGTGCGTGCGGATGGTTGTTGGTCTCTGTGTGCCCTGCGATTGGCTGGCAACCAGTCCAGGGTGTCCTCCGTCTACTGCCCAGAGCCAGCTGAGATGGGCGCCAGCACCCCCCGCGACCCTTGTGAGGAATAAGCGGTCAAGAAAAGGGATGGATGGATTAAAAAAGCCTTACTATAACATGGTCGTTTTTTTTGTTTTGTTTTTTTTTTTGTTTTTTTTTTAAATAAAAAAGCCTTACTATACATGGTCGTTTTTTTTTTTTTTTTTTTTTTTTTTTTTTTTTTTAAATAAAAAAGCCTTACTATACATGGTCGTTTTTTGTTTTTTTGTTTTTTTTTTTTGTTTTTTTTAATAAAAAAGCCTTACTATACATGGTCGTTTTTAAAAAAAATAAAAAAGCCTTACTATACATGGTCGTTTTTTTTTTTTTTTGTTTTGTTTTTTTTTTAATTAAAAAGCCTTACTATAACATGGTCGTTTTTTTTTTTTTTTTAAATAAAAAAGCCTTACTATACATGGTCGTTTTTAAAAAAAATAAAAAAGCCTTACTATACATGGTCGTTTTTAAAAAAAATAAAAAAGCCTTACTATACATGGTCGTTTTTTTGTTTTGTTTTTTTTTTTTATTAAAAAAGCCTGACTATACATGGTCTCCTTTTTTTATTATTATTTAAAAAGCCTTACTATACATGGTTGTTAAAAAAAAAAAAAAAAAAAAAAAAACTTACTATACATGGTCGTTTTTAAAAAAAAATAAAAAAGCCTTACTATACATGGTCTTTTTTTTTTTTTTTTTTTTATTACAAAAAAAGCCTTACTATACATGGTAATTTTTATTTATTTTTTTTAATTAAAAAAAAGCCTTACTATACATGGTCGTTTTTAAAAAAAAAATAAAAAAGCCTTACAATACATGGTCGTTTTTTTGTTAGTTTTTTAATAAAAAAAAAGCCTTACTATACATAGTCGTTTTTTTTTTTTTTTTTTTTTAAATTAAAAAAGCCTTACTATACATGGTCATTTTTTTTTTTTTTTTAATTAAAAAAAAGCCTTACTATACATGGTCGTTTTTAAAAAAAAATAAAAAAGCCTTACTATAACATGGTCGTTTTTTTTTAAGAGGAACTACATTTCCCATCGCGAGATGCTGTGACTATCGCGTGACCGGTAGCGAGACTGGGAAAATCTAACATGGCGGCGCTCTGCTGCTAAAATAGAATTAGCTTTATATTTCTAATTAAACCCGAATTTAATGATTAGATAAATTCGATTTTTTTCTTTTCTAAGAAAGATCGGAAATATTATCCAGTGTGGACGACCTCGAACGTTTTATTGACGATCATTTTTATAGCTGCGCGATGGATGAGCCGGCGGCCAGTCGGGATAATCCTTCGAAAAAAAAAAGGAAAAATGACTCGTCAACAGACACGGACGATTTAGCAACCGCCGACGTATCGGTGAGTATGCTGGATTCCATAAATAAAAAACTTGACGTCCTCTGTCTTATCCGCGAGGACGTCAAAGAATTAAAGGCAAGTTTGGAATTCGTTAGCCAACAGGTAAGCGATCTCCAATGCGATAACTCCGAGCTACGCTCCTCTCTCGTCGCTGTCACAGCCGAGTTGGAGACGATTAAAAAGGAAAATAAAATGCTAAAGGAAACGGTCTTAGATGTTCAATCCCGTAGTATGCGGGAAAATCTAATATTCTCAGGTATATCCGAAAATTCTCCAGATAATCCAGAGGGTGAGATAAAAAAATTCATGACATCATCGCTAAAGATCCCACAGGAGACGGTAAATAATATCTCTTTTCACCGTGTACACCGGCTCGGAGCTCGTAAGGGCAATAAGCCCCGTCCTATTATTGCTAAGTTCGAACATTTTAAACATAAAGAATTGGTAAAAAGTAAAGGACGGGAGCTCAAAGGGACATCTTTCGGGATGAATGATCAATTCCCAAGAGAGATAAACGAGCGGCGAAAAGTACTGTTTCCTATCATGAAACAAAATAGACAGGAGGGTAAACGGACTTCGATGGTCGTTGATAAATTATATATCGACGGCCAGCTATTCCGAAACCCAACCTCGACCCCTTGGCTGTTCTAACTGACAATTGGTAGAGCCGAGCATTGTGTGATTATTTGACGTAGGTATATGTATATGTATGTGTATGTATATGTGTATATATGTATATATATGTATATGTATATGTATGTATATGTATGGATAATGGGTTACGAAATAGAATATGAATTTATATTATGCATAGGCTATAAAGTAATAATAATAATAATAATAATAATATAGAAATATATTCTTAAAAAAATAAATTAATAATAATAATAATAATCTCGCTTAGGTCACCATTTACTGGTGTATTGTTATGTTGAATCCCCCACAGATTTCCTTCACACTCACTTCCCCCCACGTTTCTTCACTATTATACTTATCTACTTGCTATCTCTCTCTTTATATAAATTATATAAATTGCCTAATTACTCTTTTGCTATCCTACAATATGTTAATATTAATAAGCAGCTTATATAGATGTATACATAAGACTGAGTCTATATTGCTTGTATGCAGAAATTAGCTCTGGTCTCCTGGAATGTGTGTGGCGCTCGCTCCCAGGCAAAAAGAATAAAAATTTTAGACCATCTCTCAAAATTTAAGGCAGATATTTGTCTCCTACAAGAAACCCACTTACAAAAATCAGAAGAAAAATTATTTATAGATAAAAATTTTAGTCAAGTTTACTCTGCCTCCTATAATAGTAGACAAAGAGGTGTCTCTATACTTATACATAAGAATTTATTCTTTACTCTAAATAATATAGTAACAGATTTAGAGGGCCGATATATTATTATCCAGGTAACTATATTTAATAAAGTATATACAATTGGTAATTTATATGCCCCAAATAATGATGACCCTGATTTTTTCCATGAATTTTTCTCTCGGTTACTCGATTTAGCAACAAATTCTACTATTATTATTGGAGGTGATTTTAACACGGTCTTGAACCCGTTAATAGATCGTTCTAATAATACGATATATACAAGGCGATTACGATCCGCTAAAGTAATAGATGAGTATATGGAGGATTTTGGCCTCAGCGATGGCTGGAGACTTCAAAACCCAACTAAGAAGGAATTTACTTTCTTCTCTGCTGTGCACCGATCATTCTCAAGAATTGATTTTTTCCTTACAAATAATTCTATTGTTGATAAAACTGCTATAAAAATACATTCTATAATTATAAGTGATCATGCACCAGTCTCCCTCACTCTACAAATTGACTCTACCTTTAAACCTCCCCCGATATGGCGTTTTAACATCTCATTACTGAAAGACGTAGAGTTTGATAAAATTATTAGAAGGGAGTGGGCAGATTTTTTGGAAATAAATGACTCTCCAAATATATCTCCATCTCTTCTCTGGGAAGCAGGGAAAGCGGTAATTAGAGGGAAAATTATATCATATTCAACTTATAAAAAGAAACAGGATCAAAAATTAGAAAAATACCTGGAAGATAAAATTAAACAACTAACGGATGAATATGTATTAAACCCAAATAATCAAATATGGATAGAACTACAGAATATAAAAATACAGTTAGATAACATGTTATCTAAAAAGACAGAGTTTATAATACAACAGTTGAGATATAATAATTTTGAACATAATAATAAATCAGGTAAATTCCTGGCAAATCAACTTCAACGGAATCGGGAAAAATCTCTTATAACGGCTATTAAAGATATAAATGGTGAATGCACACAATCACCAGAAGAAATTAACCATATTTTTTATAACTATTATCGAAATCTATACACAGAAATTAATAGACCTAACCCTGAATATATTGAGGAATTCCTAAACAGCTTAAATATACCTCAGTTATCTATTGAACATAAAGATATTCTCGATACCCCGCTTACTATAGATGAGTTGTATCGTGCTTTAGACAGTATGCCTAATGGCAGAGCACCTGGTCCAGACGGCTTTCCGGCTATATTTTTTAAACATTTCTGGTTAATGTTTGCTCCATTATTTCTAAGAGTAGTAACTGAAATTAAAAGTAAAGGTGATATACGTCAAGATATGAATATAGCAGCAATTAAACTTTTATTAAAGCCAGAAAAAGACCCTACCCTCCCGTCAAGTTACCGACCGATATCACTAATTAATACCGATATTAAAATTATCGCTAAGGCCTTGGCATCTCGATTAGAGACGGTAATCTCGACAATTATTCATAGTGATCAAACAGGTTTTATTAAAGGTCGTCATTCTACTAATAATATTAGGAGACTCTTTAACTTGATTAGTATGTCACAGCGGCATGATAAAAAGGCAGTTGTTATTTCGCTGGATGCAGAAAAAGCATTCGATAAAGTTAACTGGTCCTTCCTCTTTGCTGTCTTAAATAAATTCGGCTTCGGGGAGTCATTCATTCAATGGGTCTCAATATTATATGATTCTCCTAAAGCTACAGTTACTACTAATGGGATTACATCACAGAGTTTTACTTTACAAAGGGGAACAAGACAAGGGTGCCCAATTTCTCCTTTATTATTTGCTATATTTATTGAGCCGCTTGCATTAGCTATACGTCAGGATAGACGGATCCAAGGAATCCACTCCGGGACAATAGAACATAAAATTAATCTATATGCCGATGATATATTACTCTATTTAGAAGAACCTGCTATTTCGCTAGGGGAAGCATTTAAATTAATAACTAAATTCTCTCACTTATCAGATTACTCTATTAACTGGACAAAATCAACATTATTACCTATTACAGAAAATTCATGGAATCCTACAAGTCAGGATCCACACTACTCCTTTCCTACAGGTAATTTAAAATACTTAGGTGTTAAAATTTCACCTAAGTTAACTGAATTAACTTCTTTAAATTTTTCACCATTATTGGATAGTATCCGTAGTGACCTGGAACGCTGGAATAATCTTCCGATCTCTTTAATAGGACGGATAGCTACTATAAAAATGAAAGTTTTACCAAAGATTAATTATTTATTTTCAATGATTCCATTTAAACCTACGTCTAACTGGTTCCAATCGCTGGACTCTGCTATCATAAAATTCTATTGGAATAAAAAAAAAGCCAAAATTAGTCTATCTACTCTTCAGGAAAGTAAATCTAAAGGAGGTTTAGAGGCACCAAACTTTATGTACTATTATCTAGCTAATCAACTACAATATCTTGTGCTATGGACACAACCCAACAGAGATACTAACTGTTGGTTGGAATTGGAGCAGAAGGATTGTAATAATCTTAGACTGTCAGATTTACTCTTTATTACAAAATCAATAAGACGACATAATTGTTTTAAAAACCCAATGATAGCCGCCACCCTGACTGCCTGGTGGAAGGCATTAGAAATTACAAACTCCCAATTGGCGCCCTGTGGGCTCTCTCCCATTTGGCATAACCCCGACTTTCAACTTAATAATCAGTCGTTCCATTTAAGCCTATGGGAGCAGAAAGGAATTACACACCTTCATCATCTTTTCTCAGATAATAAGTTTATATCATATACAAACTTGGTCCAGAAATATGAAATAAAAAAGGGAAATTTCTTACATTATCTGCAAGTTAAAAATATGGTTAAGAAACAAATCCCAACACTTCAAGATACGCTCCAACTGCCTGTCTTAGCTAAAGATATTATAAAGCTTTCTCCAACAACAATAAAGAAAATATCAAAAATATATAAGTTATTTTTATACACAAATAAAACGTATTTACCGACTTTAAAATGGGAAAAAGACTTGTCTATAGTTCCGGAACCAGACTTTTGGACCCAAATCTGTGAAAATGTATTTAAAATGACCAAACAGACAAATTTGCAACTTATCCAATATAAGATACTTCATAGAACATATATTACACAATATATGATGAAAAAAATGGGACTCTCTGACTCCGACATTTGTCTCCAGTGCTCACAAAACACTGCCGATACTTATCTTCATGCTTTATGGTCATGTACTCCAGTGCTGCATTTCTGGACTAAAATCTTGGAAAAGCTCGCTGATATATTAAACTGTAGGCTTCCTTTATCTCCAAGACTGTGTTTACTAGGTGACTTAACAATAACTGAGCGACCATGTAAACAATCTCAATCTATATTTATAGCCCTTACTATTGCTAAAAAAATAATCCTTGTCAATTGGAAAAATAAACAATCTCTAAATATCGACCACTGGTTAAACTTACTAATAAATTATATCTCAATGGAAAAAATCTCTGCCTTAAATAAAAATCAAGTATCAAGATTTAAACAAATATGGTCTATGTACATAGAATATTTTAATCTCAATTTGGCAACTTAATCCTGCCAAGATTCTGCCTGTTAACGAGAGCCACCACATCGTTACAACTTCTGTTTTCGCTGCTCCTGTATTTGGTATTTTGTATCTGATTGTTTTTATTTTTATATAGTCAGGAACCTAGTTGCTGCTAGTGGGCTCGAGCATACCACACTATATGACACTATACTCAATAACTCCTTAAGATCTATTTCTAGTGGGCACTAAGCATCAACACTTGGTGTTACTGCATGCTAATTAGTCAATTTTCTTGACGCCGTCCCCTGTGGTCGGGCGGGGGTGGTTCTGCCCCCCCCCCCCCCCCCCCGTTGTCTGCTCGGTGGCGGTTGCGTCTTGGCCGCTCCCTGGGCCCCCTGTGGGGTGCGGTGTTGGGGTGCTTCCCCTGGTGCCCGGGGCGGTGCCGTCCCGGCGCGGTCCGCTGCTCCGTGCCCGGCGGCGCGGTTCGGGGTGGGTGGGCCTCCGGTGTGCCCCGTGGTTCCCTCTCCCCTCCCCCTTCCTCCCCCCCGTCGCCTCTCCCTCCTCGCCTCCTCCCGCCCATCCTCCTCTGCCTCCCGGTCCCTTTTCCCTTGTCGCCCTCCCTCCTCCTCTCCCCCCCCGCCTCCTGCCCTGCAGCCGCCCTTTCGCCTTCTTGTCGTCTTCTCCCCGCTTCCCCCGCCCCCCCCCCCCCCCTTCCCTGTCTGCCCTGCGGCCCCTCCCCCTCCCTCTCCCTGGGCCTGGGGCTCCCTCCCCGGCCCGGGCGTCGGGCTCCGGGGGCCGGGCGAGGGTTTGGGGCCTGCCCCGCTCCGGTATAACTCCTGGTGCCCCGGGCGGGCCCCGGTGGCTGGTGGGCTGTCCGGTAGCCCTGCTGCGCTGGCTGTCCGCCCATTGTGGTGCCGGGTGGATGAGGTGGGGGGCGGCGGGGGGTGGGGGTGCTGGGGGGCGGGCGTGCCACCTACACCCGCCGGGTTGGGTGAGGCCCCGCTGGTCGCTCCTCTTACTCACTTCACTAGCTTGCACTATACACTTTGTAAATATACACATAGGGCACACAACACATTTCTTGGTGGGGTGGGGAAGGGTGGAAACACCGTCTTCACCCTTCAACTCCCCTCCAATTTTAATGCACCTCACGTCCAAGGGGAGGGGTGAGTTGGGGCGGGGAGCCATCAGAGGGGATGGACTGCAGTGCCTGGCAGCGCTGTGGTCCCCCCCATTTGTGTCCCTGCCCCACCACTTTGTCCCTCCATTCCCTTTTTTAATGCACCACACATATACATATTCATTTTTTGGGGGGGGATACGGGTGTGTCGGAGTAGGGGAAATTTTTTCCCTCTGCTCCGACTCACCTGCTCCCAATTTTAATGCACCACACGCACACACTTGTATATACACTGGGTGGGGCCACATTCACGGTGTAAGGGTAGAGCTCGCCAGTCGGCGAGCTGGCGGACTCAGTAACAGGGTTAGGTGTCACTTGTACTCTGGCGTGACGACCGGGGCCTCTCCCCACCGGGCTCGGTGTTCTGGTGTCCCGCCTTCTCCCCTGGTGCTTCCTCCTCTGCTTCCCCCCTCCCGCCGCGGTGCAAATCTCGCGCGGCTGGAGGTGGGGTGGGCACATCTTCCCTCTCTGCGCTGCTGCCCGGTGCCGGTTTCCGGGGGGGGGTGGGGGGTTCTCGCGGGGGGCCGGGTTCGCGGGGGGGGGGGTGGCGGCCGTCGGGGGGGGGCGGCTTGTTTGGGGGGGGGGTGGAGGTATGGGTGGGTGGGGGGTTGGGTGCTGGGGGTCGGGGTGTGTTCGGGGGTTTGGGGGTCGGGGGTGGTGGGGCCTGGGTCGTGGTGGATGGCGGGTTTGGGTGGGGTGCGGGGGGGTCGTGGGGGGATGGGGGCTGGGGACCGGTGGGGCGCTGTGGGGGCCCGCTGGGCCTCGTTCTGCGGCCTTGGGCTCGGGGGTGTGGGCCGGGGCTGGGGCGGGGGTGTTCCGGGTATCTGGGTCGGCTCGCTGACCGGTGTCCGCTCGGGTGGCTTGGGGGTGGCCTTGGTGCTGCCGCGGCCTGGGGATTCCGGGGGGGGTGGGGGGGGGGGGGGGGGGTGCTCGCTTTGCTGGACCGCGGTTGACGGCTTCTCTCTTTGGTGGTGGTCCTTATGCATGCCAGATCCGTCGCACCAGCATCTACTGAAACTCAACAGAAGTACCCTCTCCCTCCCACAGCCCCTTGAATCAGTTGGTGCTGGTGTCTGTGGTTCTCACTTTTCTTTATCTATCCTTCCCTCCTTCCTCTCTTTAGTTTTTCCTCTGGTCACTTGAGATCTTAATTTATTAGAAGTATGAGGTTTCTGGGGTTGGCATAAGACTCCGGTTTTGTAACCACGCAGGAGGGGTCTTGTTGGTGCTGGACTTCACTTTGATGGATTGGATGTACTGGCTTCTATTGATCTCACTCTGCCTTATCGATCCTTCCCTCCTTCCTCTCTTTAGTTTTTCCTCTGGGCTCTTGAGATCTCGCTAAATTTGCTGGAATTTAGAGGCTTCCGGGGTTGGCGTAAGACTTTGATTTTGTAATCATGGGGAAGGCAGGAAGTGTTTGGTCGGTGCTGGATGTCACTTTGATTTACCTTTCTTTTCTCTTTATTTCTTTTTTTTCTGACCTTTTCTCTGGTCTCCTGACCATTTAAATCTCACGACTCTGGCAAGATTCTGAAGTACCTGGTTAAGGCGAAGGGTAATGGGATATTTATAAGGTTTTAGGTGAATGAATGAGTATAAATTTATACGTATTTGCACGCACGCACGCAAACGCACGCAAACGCACACACGCAAACGCACGCACGCACGCAAACGCACGCACGCAAACGCACGCACACATACACACACACAAAAAAAAAAAAAAAAAAAAAAAAAAAAAAAAAAAAAAAAGGAAAAGAGCAATGATGACAAGACGTTGAATCGGTAAGACTACCGAATGAACAATTCTGAGCTCTTCAAAAAAAAAAAAAAAAAAAAAAAAAAAAAAAAAAAAAAAAAAAAAAAACATGGTCGTTTTTTTTTTTTTTTTTTTTTTTTTTTTTTTAAATAAAAAAGCCTTACTATACATGGTCGTTTTTTTGTTTTGTTTTGTTTTTAATTAAAAAAGCCTGACTATACATGGTCTCCTTTTTTTTTATTATTATTTAAAAAGCCTTACTATACATGGTTGTTTAAAAAAAAAAAACTTACTATACATGGTCGTTTTTAAAAAAAAATAAAAAAGCCTTATGATACATGGTCTTTTTTTTTTTTTTTTTATTACAAAAAAAGCCTTACTATACATGGTCGTTTTTAAAAAAATAAAAAAGCCTTACTATACATGGTCTCCTTTTTTTTTTTTTTTTTTTTTTTTTTTTTTTTTTAAAATTAAAAAAGCCTTACTATACATGGTCTCCTTTTAAATAATAATAATAATAATAAAAAAAACGACCATGTATAGTAAGGCTTTTTAAATTAAAAAAAATAATAAAATAAAATAAAATAAAAAATAAACGACCATGTATAGTAAGGCTTTTTTATTTTTTTTAAAAACAACCATGTATAGTAAGGCTTTTTTAATAAAAAAATAAAAAATAAAAAAACGACCATGTATAGTAAGGCTTTTTTATTTTTTTAAAAACGACCATGTATAGTAAGGCTTTTTTAATTTAAAAAAAAAAAAACAACAAAAAAAAACAAAAACAAAAAACGACCATGTATAGTAAGGTTTTTTTTTTTATTAAAAAAGCCTGACTATACATGGTCTCCTTTTTTTATTATTATTTAAAAAGCCTTACTATACATGGTTGTTAAAAAAAAAAAAAAAAAAAAAAAACTTACTATACATGGTCGTTTTTAAAAAAAAATAAAAAAGCCTTACTATACATGGTCTTTTTTTTTTTTTTTTTTTTATTACAAAAAAAGCCTTACTATACATGGTAATTTTTATTTATTTTTTTTAATTAAAAAAAAGCCTTACTATACATGGTCGTTTTTAAAAAAAATAATAAAAAAGCCTTACAATACATGGTCGTTTTTTTGTTAGTTTTTTAATAAAAAAAAAGCCTTACTATACATAGTCGTTTTTTTTTTTTTTTTTTTTTTAATTAAAAAAGCCTTACTATACATGGTCGTTTTTTTTTTTTTTTTTTTTTTTTTTTTAAATTAAAAAAGCCTTACTATACATGGTCATTTTTTTTTTTTTTTTAATTAAAAAAAAGCCTTACTATACATGGTCGTTTTTAAAAAAAAATAAAAAAGCCTTACTATAACATGGTCGTTTTTTTTTTTTTTTTTTTTTTTTTTTTTTTTTAAATAAAAAAGCCTTACTATACATGGTCGTTTTTTTGTTTTGTTTTGTTTTTAATTAAAAAAGCCTGACTATACATGGTCTCCTTTTTTTTTATTATTATTTAAAAAGCCTTACTATACATGGTTGTTTAAAAAAAAAAAACTTACTATACATGGTCGTTTTTAAAAAAAAATAAAAAAGCCTTATGATACATGGTCTTTTTTTTTTTTTTTTTATTACAAAAAAAGCCTTACTATACATGGTCGTTTTTAAAAAAATAAAAAAGCCTTACTATACATGGTCTCCTTTTTTTTTTTTTTTTTTTTTTTTTTTTTTTTTTTTAAATTAAAAAAGCCTTACTATACATGGTCTCCTTTTAAATAATAATAATAATAATAAAAAAAACGACCATGTATAGTAAGGCTTTTTAAATTAAAAAAAATAATAAAATAAAATAAAATAAAAAATAAACGACCATGTATAGTAAGGCTTTTTTATTTTTTTTAAAAACAACCATGTATAGTAAGGCTTTTTTAATAAAAAAATAAAAAATAAAAAAACGACCATGTATAGTAAGGCTTTTTTATTTTTTTAAAAACGACCATGTATAGTAAGGCTTTTTTAATTTAAAAAAAAAAAAACAACAAAAAAAAACAAAAACAAAAAACGACCATGTATAGTAAGGCTTTTTTTTTAATTAAAAAAAAAAACAAAAAAACAAAAAAAAACGACCATGTATAGTAAGGCTTTTAAAAAAAAAAAAAAAAAAAAGGAGACCATGTATAGTAAGGCTTTTTTATTTTTTAAAAACGACCATGTATAGTAAGGCTTTTTTTTTATTTTTTCAAAAACGACCATGTATAGTAAGGCTTTTTTAATAAAAAAAAATTAAAAAAAATGACCATGTATAGTAAGCCTTTTTTTATTTTTTTTAAAAACGACCATGTATAGTAAGGCTTTTTTAATAAAAAAAACAAACAAACAAAAACGACCATGTATAGTAAGGCTTTTTTATTTTTATTTTTTAAAAACGACCATGTATAGTAAGGCTTTTTTAATTAAAAAAAAAAAAAAAAAAAAAAGACCATGTATAGTAAGGCTTTTTTATTTTTTTTTAAAAACGACCATGTATAGTAAGGCTTTTTTAATAAAAAAAAAAAAAAAAAAAAGACCATGTATAGTAAGGCTTTTTTATTTTTTTTTAAAAACGACCATGTATAGTAAGGCTTTTTTAATAAAAAAAAAAAAAAAAAAAAAGACAATGTATAGTAAGGCTTTTTTAATTAAAAAAAAAAAAAAAAAAAAAAGACCATGTATAGTAAGGCTTTTTTATTTTTTTTTAAAAACGACCATGTATAGTAAGGCTTTTTTAATAAAAACAAAAACAAAAAAACGACCATGTATAGTAAGGCTTTTTTAATTTAAAAAAAAAAAAAAAAAAGACCATGTATAGTAAGGCTTTTTTAATAAAAACAAAAACAAAAAAAAACGACCATGTATAGTAAGGCTTTTTTAATTAAAAAAAAAAAAAAAAAGACAATGTATAGTAAGGCTTTTTTTAATTTTTTAAAAACGACCATGTATAGTAAGGCTTTTTTAATTAATTAAAAAAAAAAAAAAAAAAGACAATGTATAGTAAGGCTTTTTAAATTTTTTAAAAACGACCATGTATAGTAAGGCTTTTTTAATTAAAAAAAAAAAAAAAAAAGACCATGTATAGTAAGGCTTTTCTTATTATTTTTAAAAACGACCATGTATAGTCAGGCTTTTTTAATAAAAACAAAAACAAAAAAAACCGACCATGTATAGTAAGGCTTTTTTAATTAAAAAAAAAAAAAAAAAGACAATGTATAGTAAGGCTTTTTTTAATTTTTTAAAAACGACCATGTATAGTAAGGCTTTTTTAATTAATTAAAAAAAAAAAAAAAAAAGACCATGTATAGTAAGGCTTTTCTTATTATTTTTAAAAACGACCATGTATAGTAAGGCTTTTTTAATAAAAACAAAAACAAAAAAAAACGACCATGTATAGTAAGGCTTTTTTATTTTAATTTTTTAAAAACGACCATGTATAGTAAGGCTTTTTTAATTAAAAAAAAAAAAAAAAAGACCATGTATAGTAAGGCTTTTTTATTTTTATTTTTTAAAAACGACCATGTATAGTAAGGCTTTTTTAATTTAAAAAAAAAAAAAAAAAAAAAAAAGACCATGTATAGTAAGGCTTTTTTATTTTTATTTTTTAAAAACGACCATGTATAGTAAGGCTTTTTTAATTTAAAAAAACAAAAACAAAAACAAAAAGACCATGTATAGTAAGGCTTTTTTAATAAAAAAAAAACAAAAAAAAACGACCATGTATAGTAAGGCTTTTTTTTATTTTTTCAAAAATGACCATGTATAGTAAGGCTTTTTTAATAATAAAAACAAAAAAAACCCCAAAAAAACAAAAACAAAAAACGACCATGTATAGTAAGGCTTTTTTAATTTAAAAAAAAACAAAACGACCATGTATAGTAAGGCTTTTTTAATAAAAACAAAAAACAAAAAAAGACGACCATGTATAGTAAGGCTTTTTTAATAAAAAAAAAAAAAAAAAAAGGAGACCATGTATAGTAAGGCTTTTTTAATAATAAAAACAAAAAAACAAAAAAAACAAAAAAACAAAAAACGACCATGTATAGTAAGGCTTTTTTATTTTTATTTTTTAAAAACGACCATGTATAGTAAGGCTTTTTTAATTTAAAAAAAAAAAAACCGACCATGTATAGTAAGGCTTTTTTAATAAAAAAAAAAAAAAAAAAGGAGACCATGTATAGTAAGGCTTTTTTAATTAAAAAAAAAACAAAACGACCATGTATAGTAAGGCTTTTTTATATTTATTTTTTAAAAACGACCATGTATAGTAAGGCTTTTTTAATTAAAAAAAAAAAAAAAAAAAGACCATGTATAGTAAGGCTTTTTTAATAAAAACAAAAACAAAAAAAAACGACCATGTATAGTAAGGCTTTTTTAATTAAAAAAAAAAAAAAAAAGACAATGTATAGTAAGGCTTTTTTTAATTTTTTAAAAACGACCATGTATAGTAAGGCTTTT